>NW_012292035.1:0-8203 GCF_000151885.1 Dipodomys ordii | reverse complement strand
GTGTCCCACTGTGTCCCCGCAGTGTCACTGCTGTTTCCTGCTGTGTCCCGCTGTGTTCTGTGGTGTCCCTCTTTGTCTCCCGCTGTGTCCCCGGCTGTGTCCCGCTGTGTCCGACTGTGTCCCGCTCTGTCCCCGCTGTGTCCCGCTGTGTCCCGCTGTGTCCTACTGCGTCCCGCTGTGTCCCGCTGTGCCCCCACTGTGTCCCGTTGTGTCCACAGCTTTGTACCATGCTGTGTAACGCTGTGTCTCCGCTGTATCGACGCTGTGTCCCGCTGGGTCCCGATGTGTCCTCGCTGTGTTCCCCGCTGTGTCCAGCTGTTTCCCCCACTTTGTCCCCCACTGTGTCCTCGCTGTGTCCCCCACTGTGTCCCTCTGTGTCCCGCTGTGTCCTCGCTGTGTCCCCCTCTGTGTCCCGCTGTGTCCCCCGCCGTGTCCCGCTGTGTCCCGCTGTGTCCCGCTGCGTCCCCGCTGTGTCCCGCTGTGTCCCTCTTTGTCCCCCACTGTGTCCTGCAGTGACCCCGCTGTGTCCCGCTGTGTCCCACTGTGTCCCGTGGTGTCCCGCTTTGTCCCCTGCTGTGTCCCCGGCTGAGTCTCGCTGTGTCCCCACTGTGTCCTCTCTGTGTCCCCCACTGTGTCCTGCTCTGTTCCCCACTGTGTCTCCCGTTTTGTCCCCGCTGTGCCCCACTGTGTCCCGCTGTGTCCCCCACTGTGTCCCGTTGTGTCAACAGCTGTGTACCCCGCGGTGTCCCCGCTGTATCGACGCTGTGTCCCGCTGGGTCCTGCTGTGTCTCTCTCTGTGTTCCCCACTGTGTCCCGCTGTGTCCCCCGCTGTGTCACTCGCTGTGTCCCCCGCTGTGTCCTGCTGTGTCCCGCTGTGTCCCCCGCTGTGTCCTGCTGGGTCCCGCTGGGTCCCCGCTGTGTCCCTGCTGTGTCCGGCTGTGTCCCCCGCTGTGTCCCGCTGTGTCCCGCTGTGTCCCCCGCTGTGTACCGCTGTGTCCCCGCAGGTTCACCGCTGTTTCACGCTGTGTCCTGCTGTGTTCCGTGGTGTCCCGCTTTGTCCCCCGCTGTGTCCCGCTGTGTCCACTGCTGGGTCCCCGCTGGGTCCCGCTGTGTCTCGCTGTTTCCCACTGTGTCCTCGCATTGTCCCATGCTGTGTTCCGCTGTGTCCTCCCTATGTCCCCCGCTGTGTCCCCGCTGTGTCCCCCGCTGTGCCCCGCAGTGTCCCGCTGTGTCCCGCTGTGTCCTCTCTGTGTCCCACTGTGTTCCCGCTGTTTCCCCGCTGGGTCTGCTTTGTCCCGCTGTGTCCCCCGCTTTGTCCCGCTGTGTCCCCGCAGTGTCCCAGCTGTGTCCCGCTGTGTTCCACTGCGTCCTGTGGTGTCCCGATTTGTCCCCTGCTATGTTCCCTGCTGAGTCCCCTCTGTGTCCCCGCTGTATCCCGCTGTATCCCCCGCTGTGTCCCGCTCTGTCCCCCGCTGTCTCCTGCTGTGTACCGCTGTGTCCTGCTGGGTCCCGCAGTGTCCCCGCTGTGTCCCGCTGTGTCCCCGCAGGTTCACCGCTGTTTCACGCTGTGTCCCGCTGTGTTCCGTGGTGTCCCGCTGTGTCCCGCTGTGTCCCCCGCTGTGCCCCGCAGTGTCCCGCTGTGTCCCGCTATGTCCCCCACTATGTCCCGTTGTGTCCCCAGCTGTGTACCCCTCTGTGTCCCGCTGTGTCCCCGCTGTATCGAAGCTATGTCCCACTGGGTCCCACTGTGTCCTCTTTGTGTACCCCGCTGTGTCCCACTGTGTCCCCCGCTGTGTCCCTCGCTGGGTTCCGCTGTGTCCCCTGCTGTGTCCCACTGTATCTTCCCTGTGTCGCCTGTGGTGTCCTGCTGTGTCCCCTGCTGTGTCACTCGCTGTGTCCCTGCTGTGCCCCACTGTGTCCCACTGTGTCCCGCTCTGTCCTGCTGTGTCCCCCGCTGAGTTCCGCTGTGTACCCGCTGTGTCCCAATATGTCCTCGCTGTGTCCCCCGCTGTGTCCCGCTGTGTCCCTCTGTGGCACCTGCTGAATGCCCGCTCTGTCCCGCTCTGTGCCCCGCTTTGTCCGGCTGTGTCCACTGCTGTGACCCCGTTGTGCCTTGCTGTGTCCGGCTCTGTACCCCACTGTGTCCAGCTGTGTCCCCGCTGTGTCCCGCTGTGTCCCCCACTGTGTCCCAATGTGTCCCCTGCTGTGTCCCCCACTGTATCCCACTGTGTCCCCTGCTGTGTCTGGCTGTGTCCCCCGCTGTGTCCCGCTGTGTCCACTGCTGTGACCCCGTTGTGCCTTGCTGTGTCCCGCTGTGTCCGTCACTGTGTCCTGCTGTGTCCTCGCTGTGTCCCATTGTGTCCCCGCTGTGTCCCCACTGTGTCCCTGCTGTGTCCGGCTGTGTCCCCCGCTGTGTCCCGCTGTGTCCCGCTGTGTCCCCCGCTGTGTACCGCTGTGTCCCTGCAGGTTCACCGCTGTTTCACGCTGTGTCCTGCTGTGTTCCATGGTGTCCCGCTTTGTCCCCCGCTGTGTCCCACTGTGTCCACTGCTGGGTCCCCGCTGGGTCCCGCTGTGTCTCGCTGTTTCCCGCTGTGTCCTCACATTTTCCCATGCTGTGTTCCGCTGTGTCCTCCCTGTGTCCCCCGCTGTGTCCCGCTGTGTCCCGCTGTGTCCTCGCTGTGTCCCACTGTGTCCCCCCTGTTTCCCCGCTGGGTCCTGCTGTGTCCCGCTGTGTCCCGCTGGGTCCCCCGCTTTCTCCCGCTGTGTCCCCGCAGTGTCCCCGCAGTGTCCCCGCTGTGTCCCGCTGTGTCCCACTGTGTCATGTGGTGTCCCGCTTTGTCCCCCGCTATGTCCACTGCTGAGTCCCCTCTGTGTCCCCGCTGTGTCCCGCTGTGTCCCCCGCTGTGTCTCGCTGTGTCCCCCGCTGTGTCCCTCGCTGTGTCCCCCTCTGTGTCCTGCTGTGTCCCGCTGTGTCATCCGCTGTGTCCTTGTTGTGTCCCTGCTGGGACCCGCTGTGTCACCGCTGTGTCCCGCTGTGTCCCCGCTCTATAGACGCTGTGTCCCGCTGTGTCCCCCGCTGTGTCCCGCTGGGTCCCGCTGTGTCCCCCGCTGTGTCCCGCTGTGTCCCCGCAGGTTCACCGCTGTTTCACGCTGTGTCCTGCTGTGTTCCGTGGTGTCCCGCTTTGTCCCCCGCTGTGTCCCGCTGTGTCCACTGCTGGGTCCCCGCTGTGTCCCGCTGTGTCTCGCTGTGTCCCGCTGTGTCCTCGCTTTGTCCCATGCTGTGTTAAGCTGTGTCCTCCCTGTGTCCCCCGCTGTGTCCCGCTGTGTCCCCCGCTGTGCCCCGCAGTGTCCCGCTGTGTCCCGCTGGGTCCCGCTGGATCCCCCGCTGTGTCCCACTGTGTCCCCCTCTGTGCCCCGCAGTGTCCCGCTGAGTCCCGCTCTGTCCCCCACTGTGTCCCCCGCTGAGTCCTGTATGTGTCGCCGCTGTGTCCCGCTGTGTCCTCGCTGTGTCCCCTGCTGTCTCCCGCTTTGTCCCACGCTGTGTCCCGCTGTGTCCCGCTGTGTGCCCCGCTGTGTCCCACTATGTTCCCGCAGTGTCCCCGCTGTGTCCCCGCTGTGTCCTCGCTGTGTTCCCCGCTGTGTCCCGCTGTGTCCCCCACTGTGTCTCGCTGTGTCTACTGCTGTGTCCCCACTGTGTCCCGCTGTGTCTCGCTGTGTCCCGCTGTGTCCTCGCTGTTTCCCACACTGTGTTCTGCTGTGTCCTTGCTGTGTCCCCCGCTGTGTCCCGTTGTGTCCCCAGCTGTGTACCCCACTGTGTCCCGCTGTGTCCCCGCTGTATCGACGCTGTGTCCCCGCTGTATCTATGCTGTGTCCCGCTGGGTCCCGCTGTGTCCTCCCTGTGTTCCCCGCTGTGTCCCGCTATGTCCCCCTGTGTCCCCCGCTGTGTCCCGCTCTGTCCCGCTGTGTCCCCCGCTGTGTCCTGCTGTGTCCCGCTGGGTCCCCGCTGGGTCCCTGCTGTGTCCGGCTGTGTCCCCCGCTGTGTCCTGCTGGGTCCCGCTGTGTCCCCCGCTGTGTACCGCTGTGTCCCCGCAGGTTCACCGCTGTTTCACGCTGTGTCCTGCTGTGTTCCATGGTGTCCCGATTTGTCCCCCGCTGTGTCCCGCTTTGTCCACTGCTGGGTCCTTGCTGGGTCCCGCTGTGTCTCGCTGTTTCCCGCTGTGTTCTCGCATTGTCCCATGCTGTGTTCCGCTGTGTCCTCCCTGTGTCCCACGCTGTGTCCTGCTGTGTCCCCCGCTGTGCCCCGCAGTGTCCCGCTGTGTCCCGCTGTGTCCTCGCTGTGTCAAAATGTGTCCCCCTTGTTTCCCCGCTGGGTCCTGCTGTGTCCCGTTGTGTCCCACTGGGTCCCCCGCTTTGTCCCGCTGTGTCCCCGCAGTGTCCCCGCTGTGTCCCGCTGTGTCCCACTGTGTCCTGTGGTGTCCCGCTTTGTCCCCCGCTATGTCCACTGCTGAGTCCCCTCTGTGTCCCCGCTGTGTCCCGCTGTGTCCCCCGCTGTGTCCCGCTGTGTCCCCCGCTGTATCCTGCTGTGTCCCGCTGTGTCCTGCTGGGTCCCGCCGTGTCCCCGCTGTGTCCCCGCTGTGTCCCGCTGTGTCCCCCGCTGTGTCCCTCGCTGTGTCCCCCTCTGTGTCCCGCTGTGTCCCGCTGTGTCATCCGCTGTGTCCTTGTTGTGTCCCTGCTGGGTCCCGCTGTGTCACCGCTGTGTCCCGCTGTGTCCCCGCTCTATAGACGCTGTGTCCCGCTGTGTCCCCCGCTGTGTCCCGCTGGGTCCCGCTGTGTCCCCCGCTGTGTCCTGCTGTGTCCCCGCAGGTTCACTGCTGTTTCACGCTGTGTCCTGCTGTGTTCCGTGGTGTCCCGCTTTGTCCCCCGCTGTGTCCCCTGTGTCCACTGCTGGGTCCCCGCTGTGTCCCGCTGTGTCCTCGCTGTGTCCCCTGCTGTCTCCCGCTGTGTCCCAAGCTGTGTCCCGCTGTGTCCCGCTGTGTGCCCCGCTGTGTCCCACTATGTTCCCGCAGTGTCCCCACTGTGTCCCGCTGTGTCCTCGCTGTGTCCCACGCTGTGTCCTGCTGTGTCCCCCGCTGTGCCCCGCAGTGTCCCGCTGTGTCCCGCTGTGTCCTCGCTGTGTCAAACTGTATCCCCCCTGTTTCCCCGATGGGTCCTGCTGTGTCCCGCTGGGTCCCGCTGGGTCCCCCGCTTTGTCCCGCTGTGTCCCCGCAGTGTCCCCGCTGTGTCCCTCTGTGTCCAACTGTGTCCTGTGGTGTCCCGCTTTGTCCCCTGCTATGTCCACTGCTGAGGCCCCTCTGTGTCCCCGCTGTGTCCCGCTGTGTTCCCCGCTGTGTCCCGCTGTGTCCCCCGCTGTGTCCCTCGCTGTGTACCCCACTGTGACCCTCTGTGTCCTCAACTGTGTACCCTGCTGTGTAACGCTGTGTCCGGGCTGTATCGACGCTGTGTCCCGCTGGGTCCCGCTGTGTCCTGCTGTGTCCCGCTGTGTACCCCGCTGAGTCCTGCTATGTTCCCGCACTGTCCCCGCTGTGTCCCGCTGTGTCCCACTGTGTCCCGTGGTGTCCCAGTTTGTCCCCGCTGTGTCTCGCTGTGTCCCACGCTCTGTCCCACACTGTGTCCCGCAGTGTCCCCCGCTGTGTCCCGCAGTGTTCCCTGCTGTGTCCTGCTGTGTCCCCCGCTGTGTCCCACTGTGTCCCCCGCTGAGTCCCCGCTGTGTCACCGCTGTGTCCCGCTGTTTCCTCGCTGAGTCCCCTGCTGTCTCCCTTTCTGTCCCCCGCTGTGTCTCCGCTGTGTCCCACTGTGTCCTGCTGGGTCCCGCTGTGCCCCCACTGTGTCCCCGCTGTGTCCCTGCTGTGTCCCTGCTGTGTCGCCGCTGTGTCCCGCTGTGTCCTGCTGTGTCCTCGCTGTGTCCCATGCTGTGTTCCGCTGTGTCCCCCGCTGTGTCCCGCTGTGTCCCGCTGTGTCCCCGCTGTGTCCCGCTGTGTCCTCGCTGTGTCCCCAACTGTGTACCCCACTGTGTCCCGCTGTTTCCCTGCTGTATCGACGCTGCGTCCCGCTGGGTCCCGCTGTGTCCTCCCTTTGTCCCCCTCTGTGTCCCGCTGTGTCCGGCACTGTGTCCCGCTGTGTCTACTGCTGTGTCCCCGCTGTGTCCAACTGGGTTCCTGCTGTATCCACGCTGGGTCCCGCTGGGTCCTGCTCTGTTATCCCTGTGTCCCCCGCTGTGTCCCGCTGTGTCTCCCGCTGTGTCTCTGCTGTGTCCCCGCTGTGTCCCCGCTGTGTCCCGCTTTGTCCCGCTGTGTACTGCTGTGTCCCCCGCTGAATCCCGCTGTGTCCCAATGTGTCCCAATGTGTCCTCGCTCTGTCCCCCGCTGTATCCCTCTGTGTCCTCCCTGTGTCCCCCGCTGTGTCCCGCTGTGTCCCGCTGTGTCCCCGCTGTGTGCCCGCTGTGTCCCGCTGTGTACCCCGCTGTGTCCAGCTGTGTCACCGCTTTGTCTCGCTGTGGCCACTCTCTGTCTCTGCTGTCCCCCGCGGTGTCCCCCGCTGTGGCCCGCTGTGGCCCGCTGTGTCCCCCGCTTTGTCCTGCTGTGTCCCGCAGTGTTCCCGCTGTGTCCCGCTGTGTCACACTGTGTCCCGTGGTGTCCCACTTTGTCCCACGCTGTGTCCCCCGCTGAGTCCCCTCTGTGTCGCCGCTGTGTCCCCCTGTGTCCTCGCTGTGTCCCCCGCTGTCTCCCGCTTTGACTCCCGCTGTGTTTCGCTGTGTCCCGCTGTGTCCCCGCTGTGTCCCCAGCTGTGTCCCGCTGTGTCCCGCTGTGTACCCGCTGTGTTCTGCTTTGTTCCCGCTGTGTCCCCGCTGTGTCCCGCTGTGTCCCGCTGTGTCCTTGCTGTGTCCCCAGCTGTGTACCCCACTGTGTCCCGCTGTGTCCCTGCTGTATCGACGCTGGGTCCCGCTGGGTCCCGCTGTGTCCTCCCTTTGTCCCCGGCTGTGTCCCGCTGTGTCCGGCACTGTGTCCCGCTGTGTCTACTGCTGTGTCCCCGCTGTGTCCCGCTGTGTCCAGCTGGGTCCCTGCTGTATCCACGCTGGGTCCTGCTGGGTCCTGCTCTGTCATCCCTGTGTCCCCCGCTGTGTCCCGCTGTGTCCCGCTGTGTCCCCCGCTGTGTTCCCCGCTATGTCCTGCTGTGTCCCCCGCTGTGTCCCACTGTGTCCTTGCTGTGTCCCATGCTGTGTGCCGCTGTGTCCTCGATGTGTCCCCCGCTGTGTCCCGCTGTGTCCTGCTGTGTCACGCTGTTTCTCCGCTGCGTCCCCACTGTGTCCCTCTGTGTACCCCACTGTGTCCAGCTTTGTCCCAACTGTGTCTCGCTGTGACCACGCTCTGTCCCCCACTGTGTCCCGCTCTGTCCCCCTCTGTGTCCCGCTGTGTCCCGCACTGTGTCCCACTGTGTCCCCGCAGTGTCACTGCTGTTTCCTGCTGTGTCCCGCTGTGTTCCGTGGTGTCCCTCTTTTTCTCCCGCTGTGTCCCCCGCTGAGACCCCGCTGTGTCAACGCTGTGTCCCCCTGTGTCCTGGCTGTGTCCCCCTCTGTCTCCAGTTCTGTACCCCCCTGTGTCTCATGCTTTGTCCCCGCTGTGTCCCACTGTGTCCCGCTGTGTCCCGCTGTGCCCCCACTGTGTCCCCGCTGTGTCCCTGCTGTGTCCCTGCTGTGTCGCCGCTGTGTCCCGCTGTTTCCTGCTCTGTTCTCGCTTTGTCCCACGCTGTGTTCCACTGTGTCCCCCGCTGTGTCCCGCTGTGTCCCGCTGTGTCCCCGCTGTGTCCCGCTGTGTCCCCCGCTGTGTCCCGCTGTGTCCCGCTTTGTCCCTGCTGTGACGCTCTCTGTCCCCGCTGTATTGATGCTGTGTCCCGGTGTGTCCCGCAGTGTCCGCGCTGTGTTCCCGGCTGTGTCCCACTGTGTACCCCTCTGTGTCCCCCGCTGTGTCCCGCTGTGTCCCGCTGTGTCCCCTACTGTCCCCTGCTGTCCCCCGCTGTGTCCCCCGCTGTGTCTCGCTGTGTCGCCCACTGTGCCCCGCTGTGCCCCTGCAGTGTCCCCGCTGTGTCCCACTATGTCACACTGTGTCCCGTGTTGTCCCGCTTGACCCCCGCTGTGACCTCGCAGTGT
>NW_012292034.1:0-3931 GCF_000151885.1 Dipodomys ordii | reverse complement strand
GGACACAGCGGGACAAAGCGGGGAACAAAGAGAGGACACAGCAAGACCCAGCGGGACACAGCATCGATAGAGCGGGGACACAGCAGGACAAAGCGGTGACACAACAGGACTCAGCGGGGGACACTGCGTGACCCAGCGGGACCCAGCGGGGACACAGCAAGGACACAGCGGGGGACACAGCGGGACACAGCGGGACACAGCGGGGGACACAGCGAGTGACACAGCGAGGGACACAGCGGGACACAATGGGGAACACAGAGAGAGACACAGCAGGACCCAGCGAGACACAGCGTCGATACAGCAGGGACACAGCGGGGTACACAGCTGTTGACACAACGGGACACAGTGGGGGACACAGCGGGACACAGCGGGACACAGCGGGGCACAGCAGGGACAAAACGGGAGACACAGTGGGGAACAGAGCAGGACACAGCGGGGGACACAGAGAGGACACAGTGGGGACACAGCGAGACTCAGCCGGGGACACAGCGGGGGACAAAGCGGGACACCACGGGACACAGTGGGACACAGCGGGACACAGCGGGGTCACTGCGGGAAACAGGGGGGGACAAAACGGGACACAGCGGGACACAGCGGGACCGCAGCGGGACACAGCGGAACACAGAGGGACACGGCGGGGGACACAGCGGGACACAGAGGGGGACACAGCGAGGACACAGAGGGACACAGCGGGGGACACAGCGAGGACACAGTGGGGGACAAAGTGGGGAAACAGCTGGACACAGCGGGGAACACAGCGAGGACACATCGGGACCCAGCGGGACACAGCGTCGATACAGCGGAGACACAGCGTTACACAGCATGGTACAAAGCTGTGGACACAACGGGACACAGTGGGGGCACAGCGGGACACAGCGGGACTCAGTGGGACACAGCGGGACACAGCGGGACACAGCAGGACAGAGCGGGACACAGTCGGACACAGCGGGACACAGCGGGGGACACAGCGGGAGACAAAGAGGGACACCACGAAACACAGCGGGACACAGCTGGAAACAGCAGTGACACTGCGGGGACACATTTGGACACAGCGGGGGACACAGCGGGACACAGAGGGGGACAGAGTGGGACACAGTGGGGGACACAGCTAGACACAGCAGGGGAAACAGTGGGGGACACAGCGGGACACAGCGGGACACAGTGAGGACACAGCGGGACAGAGCGGGACACTGCAGGGCACAGCGGGGGACACAGCGGGACACAGCGGGGGACACAGCGAGGACACAACGGAACACAGAGTGGGACACAGTGAGGACACAGCGGGACACAGCGGGACACAGCCGGGTCCCAGCAGTGGACACAGCGGGACACAGCGGGGTACACATCAGGACACAGCGGGGGACACATGGAGGACTCAGCGAGACAAAGCGGGGACACAGCGGCGACTCACCGGGGGACACAGCCGGGGACAAAGCGGGACACCACAGAACACAGTGGGAAACAGCGGGACACAGCGGGGAAACTGCGGGGACACAGGGAGACAAAGCATGGGACACATAGGGACACAGCGGGGGACACAGTGGGGGACACAGCGGGACACAATGGGACACAGCAGGGGGACACAGCGAGGACACCACGGATCACAGCGGGACACAGCGGGAAACAGAGGAGAACCTGCGGAGACACAGTGGTACACAGTGGGGGACACAGTGGGAAACAGCGGGGGACACAGCGGGACACAGTGGGGGACAAAGCCAGGACACAGCGGGACACAACGGGACACAGCAGGGGGACACAGCGAGGACACCACGGAACACAGCGGGACACAGCGGGAAATAGAGGGGAACCTGCGGGGACACAGGGGTACACAGTGGGGGACACAGTGGGAAACAGCGGGGGACACAGCGGGACACAGTGGGGACAGAGCGTGGGACACAGCGAGACACAGCGGGGACAAAGCTGGACACAGCGAGGTACACAGAGGGACACAGCTGGGACACAGCTGGGAAACAGCGTGACACAGCAGGACACAGCGGGAAACAGCGGGGGACACAGTGAGGACACAGCGGCACACATCGGGGGACACAGCAAGGACACAGTGGGACACAGCGGGAGACACAGCAAGATATAGCAGGGGACACAGCGGGGGACACAGAGGGACACAACGGGACTCAGCGGGGGACACAGCAGTACACAGCGGGACACAGCAGGGACACAGCAGGGACACAGCGGGGGACACAGGGATGACACATCGGGTCCCAGCGGGACCCAGCGTCGATACAGCAGGGACACAGCGGGACACAGAGGGTAAAAAAGCGAGGACACAGCGGAACACAGCGGGGACACAGCCGTAGACACAGCGGGACACAGTGGCGGACACAGCGGGACACAGCGGGGAACACAGCGAGGACACAGCGGGACCCTGCGCGACACAGCGTCGATACAGCAGGGACAGAGCGTTACACAGCGAGGTACACAGCTGTGAACACAGAGGGACACAGCGCGACACAGTGGGACACAGCAGGCACAAAGCTTGAGACACAGCGGGGTACAGAGCGGGAGACAGCGGGGGACACAGCAAGGACACAGCGGGACACAGCGCTGACACTGTGGGGAACACAGTGGTACACAGCGGGGAACACAGCGGGGGACACAGCGGGACACAGCGGGGGACACAGGGAGGACACAGCGGGACACAGCGGGGGACACAGCGAGGACACATTGGGACACAGCAGGGACACAGCGGGGACTCAGCGGGGGACACAGCGGGACACAGCGGGGAACACAGGGAGGACATAGCGGGACCCAGCGGGACCCAGCGCCGTTACAGCGGGGACACAGCGGGACACAGCGGGGTGCACAGCTGGGGACACAACGGGACACTCGGGGGACACAGCGAGGACACAGCGGGACACAGCGGGACACAGCGGGGACACTGCGGGAACATAGTGGGCCACAGCGGCGACACAGATGGGACTCAGCGGGACAAAGCGGGGGACACAGCTGGACACAGCGGAACACAGCTAGGGACACAGCGGGGACAAAGCGGCAGACAGCCGGGGACACAGCGAGGACACAGCGGGACACAGCGGCGACACAGAGGGGACTCAGCGGGACAAAGCGGGGGACACAGCGGGACACATCGGGACACAGCGGGGAACAGCGGAGACAGAGAGGGGCCAAAGAGAGACGCAGCGGTGACACAGCTGGACACAACGTAGTACACAGCAGGACACAGCCGGGCACACAGCGGGGACACAGCAGGGACCAAGCGGGACATAGCGGGACACAGCGGAACACAGCAGGGGACACAGCGGGACACAGCAGGGGACCCAGCTAGGACACAGCGGGACACAGCGGGGGACACAGCTGGGGACACAGCGGGACACAGCGGGGAACTCAGCGAGGACACAGCGGGACCCAGCAGGACACAGCGTCGATACAGCAGGGACACAGTGTTACACAGCGTGGTACCCAGCTGTGGACACAACGGGACAGAGTGGGGGCACAGCGAGACACAGCGGGACACAGCGAGGACACAGCGGGACACATTGGTGACACAGCGGGAGACACAGCAGGACACAGCAGCGGACACAGCGGGGGACACAGCGGGACACAGCGCGACACAGCGGGGGACACAATGTGGACACAGCGGGAAACAGCAGGGGACACAGCGAGGACACAGCAGAACATAGCATGGACACAGAGAGGACACAGCGGGACACAGCAAGACAAAGCGGGACACAGTGTGGACACAGCAGTAGACACAGCGGGACATAGCAGGGGACACAGCTGGGGACACAACGGGACACAGCAGGGGACACAGCGAGGACAGAGCAGGACACAGCGGGACACAGCTGGGACACAGCGTCGATACAGCGGGGACACAGCGAGACCCCGCGGGCAACACAGGAAGGAAACAGCGGGACCCAGTGGGACACAGCGTCGATACAGCGGGACACAACGGGGT
>NW_012292033.1:0-4272 GCF_000151885.1 Dipodomys ordii | reverse complement strand
CCAGCGAGGACACAGCGGGACACAGCGGAAGACACAGCTGGGGACACAGCGGGACACAGCGGGGAACACATTGAGGACACAGCGGGACCCAGCAGGAGACAGCGTCGATACAGCAGGGACACAGCGGGACACAGCGGGACACAGCGGGACGCAGCTGGGGACACAGCGGGGACACAGTGGGACACAGCGGAACACAGCAAGGGACAAAGCGGGAGATAGCGGGGGACACAGCGAGGACACAGGGGGACACAGCGGCGACACAGAAGGGACTCACCGGGGGACACAGCGTGGGACAAAGTGGGACACCACGGGACACAGTGTTACACAGCGGGACACAGCGGGGACACTGCGGGACACAGCAGGACAAAGCGGGGGACACAGCGGGACACAGCGGGCCACAGCGGGGGACCCAGCGGGGGACAGCGGAGAGAGAGAGTGGCCACAGCGAGACACAGCGGGGACAAAGCTGGACACAGCGGGGTACACAGAGGGACACAGCTGGGACACAGCGGGGAAACAGTGTGACACAGCAGGACACAGCGGGAAACAGCGGGGGACACAGCGAGGACACAGCGGCACACAACGGGGGACACAGCAAGGACACAGTGGGGCACAGCGGGGGACACAGCAAGACATAGCGGGGGACACAGAGGGGGACACAGAGGGACACAACGGGACTCAGCGGGGGACACAGCAGTACACAGCGGGACACAGCGGGGACACAGCAGGGACATAGCGGGGGGCACAGGGATGACACAGCGGGACCCAGCGGGACCCAGCGTCGATACAGCAGGGACACAGCGGGACACAGAGGGTAAAAAAGCGAGGACACAGCGGAACACAGCGGGGACACAGCTGTAGACACAGCGGACACAGTGGCGGACACAGCGGGACACAGCGGGGAACACAGCGAGGACACAGCGGGACCCTGCGCGACACAGCGTCGATACAGCGGGGACAGAGCGTTACACAGCGAGGTACACAGCTGTGAACACAGCGGGACACAGCGCGACACAGTGGGACACAGCAGGCACAAAGCTTGAGACACAGCGGGGTACAGAGCGGGAGACAGCGGGGGACACAGCGAGGACACAGCGGGACACAGCGCTGACACTGCGGGGGACACAGCGGTACACAGCGGGGAACACAGCGGGGGACACAGCGGGACACAGCGGGACACAGCGGGGGACACAGGGAGGACACAGCGGGACACAGCGGGGGACACAGCGAGGACACATTGGGACACAGCAGGGACACAGCGGGGACTCAGCGGGGGACACAGTGGGACACAGCGGGGAACACAGGGAGGACATAGCGGGACCCAGCGGGACCCAGCGCCGTTACAGCGGGGACACAGCGGGACACAGCGGGGTGCACAGCTGGGGACACAACGGGACACTCGGGGGACACAGCGAGGACACAGCGAGACACAGCGGGACACAGCGGGGACACTGCGGGAACATAGTGGGACACAGCGGCGACACAGATGGGACTCAGCGGGACAAAGCGGGGGACACAGCTGGACACAGCGGGACACAGCTAGGGACACAGCGGGGACAAAGCGGCAGACAGCCGGGGACACAGCGAGGACACAGCGGGACACAGCGGGGAACACAGCGAGGACACAGCGGGACACAGCGGGACACAGCGTTACACAGCGTGGTACACAGCGTGGTACACAGCTGTGGACACAACGGGACACAGTGGGGGCACAGCTGGACACAGCGGTACACAGTGGGACACAGCGGGGACAAAGCATGAGACACAGCGGGGGACAGAGAGGGAGACACTAGGGGACTCAGCAAGGACACAGCGGCACACAACGGGACACAGCGGGAAACAGAGGTGAACCTGCGGTGACACAGCGGGACACAGCGGGACACAGCGGGGACACAGCGAGGACACAGCGGCACACAAAGGGCACAGCGGGAAACAGAGGTGAACCTGCGGGGACACAGCGGGACACAGTGGGGGACACAGCGGGACACAGTGTGGGACACAGCGGTGAAACAGCGGGACACAACGGGACACAGCAGGGGGACACAGCGAGGACACAGCGGGACACAACGGGACACAGCAGGGGGACACAGCGTGGACACCACGGAACACAGCGGGACACAGCGGGAAACAGAGGTGAACCTGCGGGGACACAGCGGGACACAGTGGGGGACACAATGTGAAACAGCGGGGGACACAGCGGGACACAGTGGGGCACAGAGTGTGGGACACAGCGAGACACAGAGGGGACAAAGCTGGACACAGCGGGGTACACAGAGGGAAACAGCGGGGACACAGTGGGGAAACAGCGTGACACAACAGGACACAGCAGGAAACAGCCGGGGACACAGCGATGACACAGCGGCACAGAACGGGGGACACAGCAAGGACACAGTGGGACACAGCGGGGGACACAGCGAGACATAGCGGGGGACACAGCAGGGGACACAGAGGGACACATCGGGACACAGCGGGGGACACAGGGAGGACACAGCGGGAGACAGCGGGGGACATAGCGAGGACACATTGGGACACAGCGGGGACACAGCGGGACTCAGTGGGGCACAGCAGTACACAGCGGGACACACCGGGACAGAGCGGGGACACAGCAGGGACACAGCGGGGGACACAGCGGGACACAGCGGGGGACACAGGGAGGACACAGCGGGACCCAGGTGAACCCAGCGTCGATATGGCAGGGACACAGCAGGACACAGTGGGGAAAAAAGCGAGGACACAGCGGAACACAGCGTGGAACACAGCGAGGACACAGCGAGGACACAGCGGGACACAGCGGGGACACAGCCGTAGACACAGCGGCACACAGTGGCGGACACAGCGGGACACAGCGGGGAACACAGCGAGGACACAGCGGGACCCAGGGCGACACAGCGTCGATACAGCGGGGACACAGCGATACACAGCGTGGTACACAGCTGTGAACACAACGGGACACAGTGGGGGCACAGCGGGACACAGCGGGACACAGTGGGACGCAGCAGGGACAAAGCTTGAGACACAGCGGGGTACAGAGCGGGAGACAGCGGGGGACACAGCGAGGACACAGCAGTACACAGCGCTGACACTGCAGGGCACACAGCGATACACAGCGGGGAACACAGCGGGGGACACAGCGGGACACAGAGGGACACAGCGGGGGACACAGGGGGGACACAGCGGGACACAGTGGGGGACACAGCGAGGACACATTGGGACACAGCAGGGACACAGCGGGACGCAGCGGGGGACACAGCAGTACACATCGGGACACAGCGGGACACAGCAAGGGACGCAGAGGGGTACACAGCGGGATAAAGCGGGGAACACAGCGAGGACACAACGGGATCAAGCGGGACACAGCGTCGATACAGCGGGAACACAGCGGGACACAGTGGGGTACACAGCTGGGGACACAGCGGGACACAGCGGGGAACACAGGGAAGACATAGCGGGACCCAGCGGGACCCAGCGTCGTTACAGCGGGGACTCAGCGGGACACAGCGGGGTGTACAGCTGGGTACACAACGGGACACTGCGGGGTACACAGCGAGGACACAGAGGGACACAGCGGGACACAGCGGGGACACTGCGGGAACATAGTGGGACACAGCGGGGTACACAGCGGGACACAGCGCTACACAGCTAGGGACACAGCAGGGACAAAGCGGCAGACAGCGGGGGACACATCGAGGACACAGCGGGACACAGCGGCGACACAGAGGGGACTCAGCGGGACAAAGCGGGGGACAGCGGAGACAGAGAGGGGCCAAAGAGAGACGCAGCGGTGACACAGCTGGACACAACGTAGTACACAGCAGGACACAGCCGGGCACACAGCGGGGACACAGCAGGGACCAAGCGGGACATAGCGGGACACAGCGGAACACAGCAGGGGACACAGCGGGACACAGCAGGGGACCCAGCTAGGACACAGCGGGACACAGCGGGGGACACAGCTGGGGACACAGCGGGACACAGCGGGGAACTCAGCCAGGACCCAGCGGGACCCAGCAGGACACAGCGTCGATACAGCAGGGACACAGTGTTACACAGCGTGGTACCCAGCTGTGGACACAACGGGACAGAGTGGGGGCACAGCGAGACACAGCGGGACACAGCGAGGACACAGCGGGACACATTGGTGACACAGCGGGGGACACAGCAGGACACAGCAGCGGACACAGCGGGGGACACAGCGGGACACAGCGCGACACAGCAGGGGACCCAATGGGGACACAGCAGGACACAGCAGGGGACACAGCGAGGACACAGCGG
>NW_012292032.1:0-8203 GCF_000151885.1 Dipodomys ordii | reverse complement strand
TCAATCTGGAGAAGGAGAACCAGAAGGAGAAGCAGAAGCAGAAAGAGGAGCAAAAGCAGTAGGAGAAGCACAAAGAGAAGCAGAAGAAACAGAAGAAGCAGATGCAGTAGCACAAGAAGCAGAAGATGCAGAAGCAGAAGGAGAAGCACAAGGAAATGCAGAAGAACGAGAAGGAGAAGGAGACACAGAAGGAGAAGCAGAAAGAGAAGCAGAAGAAGGAGCAGGAAACGGAAAAGCAGCCGGAGAAGCAGAAAGAGCAGCAGAAGGAGAAGCAGGAGATGCAGAAACAGGAGAAGCAGAAGTAGAAGAATCAGGAGAAGGACAAGAAGCAGAAGGAGAAGCAGAAACAGAAATAGAAGCAGAACGAGAAGGAGGGGAAGCAGAAGAAGCAGAAGCAGGAGAAGCAGAAGCATAAGAATCCGAAGAAGCAGAAGCAGAACTTGAAGCAGAAGGAGAATCAGGAGAAGCAGAAGAAGCAGAATCGGGAGGAGCAGAATGAGAAGCTGAAGGAGAAGCAGAAGCAGAAAGAGAATCAAAAGCAGAAGGAGAAGCAGAAGAAACAGAAGAAGTAGAAGCAGTAGCAGTTGTAGCTGAAGCAGAAGGAGAAGCAGAAGGAAACGTAGAAGAACAAGAAGGAGAAGGAGAAACATAAGGAGAAGCAGAAGGAGAAGCAGAAAGAGAAGCAGGTAAAGCAGAAGAAGAAGAAGCAGAAGGAGAATCAGAAGGAGAAGCAGAAGAAGGAGAAGGAG
The DNA here is from genome assembly GCF_000151885.1 of Dipodomys ordii. Taxonomy (NCBI): domain Eukaryota; kingdom Metazoa; phylum Chordata; class Mammalia; order Rodentia; family Heteromyidae; genus Dipodomys; species Dipodomys ordii. The sequence goes on along the minus strand of NW_012292032.1, from coordinate 7,454 downwards.
AAGCAGAAGCAGAAGAAGATGCAGAAGGAGAAGCAGGAGAAGCAGAAGAAGCAGAAGCAGAAGGAGAAGCAGGAAAAGCAGAAGAAGCAGAAGCAAAAGAAGGAGAAGCAGAAGCAGAAGAAGGAGCATAAGGACAAGCACAAGCAGAAGGAGATGTAGAAGGAGAAGCAGGAGAAGCAGAAGAAGCAGAAGCTGAAGGAGAAGCAGAAGTAGGAGAAGGAGAAGGAGGAGAAGCAGAAACAGAAGGAGAAGCAGAAGCGGAATGAAAATCAGAAAGAGAAGCAGGAGGAGCACAAGAAGCAGAAGCAGGAGAAGCCGAAAGAGAAGAAGCAGAAGAAGCAGAAACAGAAGCAGAAGCAGAAGGAGAAGCAGCAGAAGAAGTAGAACCAGAAATTCAGGCAGGAGAAACAGAAGAAGCAGAAGCAGAAGGAGAAGCAAAAAGAGAAGCAGAAGGAGAAGTAGAAGAAGCAGCAGAAGGAGAAGCAACAGAAGAAGCAGAAAAACAAGCAGGAGAAGCAGAAGCAGAAAGAGAAGTAGAAGCAGAAGAAGCAGAAGAAGCAGAAGCAGAAGAAGAAGCAGTAGAAGCATAAGAAGCAGAAGCAGGAGAAGCAGAAGCAGAAGAACAAGAAGAAGCATAAGAAGCAGAAGCAGAGGGAGAAACAGAAGAAGGAGAAGGAGCAGCAGAAGGTGAAGCAGAAGGAGATGGAGAAGCAGAAAGAGAAGCAGAAACAGAAGGAAAAGAAGAAGGATTAGTTGGAGAATCAGAAGAAGCAGAAGCAGAAAGAGAAGCAGAAGAAGGAGAAGGAGAAACAGAAGCAGAGGAAAGGAAGGAGAAGCAGAAGAAGCAGAAGCGGGAGAAGCAGAAGAAGAAGAAGAAACAGAAGAAGGAGAAGGAGCAGAAGGAGAAGCAGAAGCAGAAGGAGAAGCAGAAAGAGAAGGAGAAGAAGCAGTAGCAGGAGAAGCAGAAGCAGAAGAAAGAGAAGAAGCTGAATAAGCAGAAGCAGGACCTGAAGCAGAAGAAACAGAACAAGCAGAAGAAGCAGTAGCAGAAGCGCAACGAGAAGCAGAAGAAGAAGAAGGAGAAGGAGAAAGAGAAGGATTAGGAGTAGGAAGAGCAGAAGGAGAATCAGAAGCAGAATGAGAAGCAGAAGGAGCAGCAGAAGGAGAAGCAGAAGGAGAAGCAGAAGGAGAAGCAGAAGAAGGAGAAGCAGAAGCAGAAGAAGCAGCAGAAGGAGAAGCAGAAGAAGATGCAGAAGGAGAAGCAGGAGAAGCAGAAGAAGCAAAAGCAGAAGGAGAAGCAGAAGTAGGAGAAGGAGAAGGAGAAGGAAGGGCAGCAGAAGCAATAGGAGAAGCAGAAGGAGAAGCAGAAGCAGAATGAGAAGCAGAAAGAGAAGCAGTAGAAGCAGAAGAAGCAGGAAAGGCAGAAGAAGACGAAAGAGAAGAAGAAGAAGAAGAAGAAGAAGAAGAAGAAGAAGAAGAAGAAGAAGAAGAAGAAGAAGAAGAAGAAGAAGAAGAAGAAGAAGAAGAAGAAGAAACATAAGGAGAAGCATAAGGAGAAGCATAAGGAGAAGCAGTGGAAGCAGAAGAAGCAGAAGCAGGAGAAGCAGAAGCAGAAGAAAAAGAATAAGCAAAAGAAGCAGAAGCAGAAGCAGCAGGAGAAGCAGAAGAAGAAGACGGAGAAGGCAAGAGAGAAGGATTAGGAGTAGGAGAAGCAAAAGGATAAGCAGAAGCAGAAAGAGACGCAGAAGGAAAAGCAGCACGAGAAGTAGGAGAAGCAGGAGAAGCAGAAGCAGGAGAAGCAGAAGAAACAGAAGACGCAGAAGCAGGATGAGAAGCAGAAGGAGAAATTGAAGCAGAAGCAGGAGCAGAAGGAGAAGCAGAACCAGAAGGAGAAGCAGAACAATGAGAAGGAGAAGCAGAAAGAAAAGCAGAAAGAGAAGCAGAACGAGAAGCAGGAGAAGCAGAAGCAGAAGAAACAGAAGGAGAAGAAGCAGAAGCAGAAGGAGAAGCAGAAACAGAAGGAGAAGCAGAAAGAGAAGGAGGGGAAGCAGAAGAAGCAGAAGCAGGAGAAGCAGACGCATAAGAATCCGAAGAAGCAGAAGCAGAACCTGAAGCAGACGGAGAAGCAGAAGAAGCAGAATCTGGAGAAGTAGAAGGAAAAGCAGAAGCAGAAAGAGAAGCAAAAGCAGAAGGAGAAGCAGAAGGAGAAGGAGAAGAAACAGAAGCAGTAACAGAAGAAGCTGAAGATGTAGAAGCAGAAAAAAAGCACAAGAAATAGCAGAAGAACGAGAAGGAGAAGGAGAAACAGAAGGAGAAGCAGACGGAGAAGCAGAAGAAGCAGAATCTGGAGAAGCAGAAGGAATAGCAGAAGCAGAAAGAGAAGCAAAAGCAGAAGGAGAAGCAGAAGGAGAAGCAGAAGAAACAGAAGCAGTAACAGAAGAAGCTGAAGATGTAGAAGCAGAAAAAGAAGCACAAGAAATAGCAGAAGAACGAGAAGGAGAAGGAGAAACAGGAGAAGCAGAAGGAGAAGCAGAAAGAGAATCAGGAAAAGCAGAAGGAGCAGAAGCAGACGAAGCAGAAGAAGGAGAAGGAGAAGCAGAAGCAGAAGAAGAAGCACAAGGAAAAGCAAAAGCAGAAGGAGATGCAGAAGGAGAAGCAGGAGAAGCAGAAGAAGCAGAAGCAGAAGGAGAAGAACTAAAAGAAGAAGCAGAAGCTGAAGAAGCAGAAGTAGGAAGAGAAGCCGACGAAGAGAAGCAGAACGAGAAGCAGGAGAAGCAGAAGAAGCAGAAGCGGGAGAAGCAGAAGAAGAAGAAACAGAAGGAGAAGGAGCATAAGCCTAAGGAGAAGCAGAAGCAGAAAGAGAAGCAGGAAAAGCAGAAAAAGCAGAAGCAGGAGAAGCAGAAGCAGAAGAAACAGGAGAAGGACAAGAAGCAGAAGCAGAAGGAGAAGCAGAAACAGAAGGAGAAGTAGAAAGAGAAGGAGGGGAAGCAGAAGAAGCAGAAGCAGGAAAATCCGAAGCATAAGAATCCGAAGAATCAGAAGCAGAACCTGAAGCAGAAGGAGAAGCAGAAGAAGCAGAATCTGGAGAAGCAGAATGAGAAGCTGAAGGAGAAGCAGAAGCAGAAAGAGAATCAAAAGCAGAAGGAGAAGCAGAAGAAACAGAAGAAGCAGAAGCAGTAGCAGTTGCAGCAGAAGGAAAAGCAGGAGAACAAGAAGGAGAAAGAGAAACAGAAGGAGAAGGAGAATCAGAAGGAGAAGCAGAAGAAGCAGAAGGAGAAACAGAAGGAGAAACAGAAGCAGAAGAAGCAGCACAAGGAGAAGCAGAAGCAGAAGAAGATGCATAAGGAGAAGCAGGAGAAGCAGAAGTAGCAGAAGCAGAAGGAGAAGTAGAAGTAGGAGAAGGAGAAGGAAGAGCCGCAGAAGCAATAGGAGAAGCAGAAGCAGAATGAGAAGAAGAAAGAGAAGGAGTGGAAGCAGAAGAAGCAGGAAAAGAAGAAGCAGAAAAAAGAGAAGAAGAAGAAGAAAAAGAAGAAGAAGAAGAAGAAGAAGAAGAAGAAGAAGAAGAAGAAGAAGAAGAAGAAAAAGGAGAAGCATAAGGAGAAGAAGTAGAAACAGAAGCAGGAGAAGCAGAAACAGAAGAAAAAGAATAAGCATAGGAAGCAGAATCAGAGGGAGAAGCAGAAGAAGGACAAGGAGCAGCAGAAGGAGAAGCAGAAGAAGGAGAAGCAGAAGCAGAAGAAGAAGCAGAAGCAGAAGCAAAAGCAGAAGAAGATGCAGAAGGAGAAGCAGGAGAACCAGAATAAGCAGAAGCAGAAGGAGAAGCAGAAGTAGGAGAAGGAGAAGGAGAAGGAAGGGCAGCAGAATCAATAGGAGAAGCAGAAGGAGAAGCAGAAGCAGAATGAGAAGCAGAAAGAGAAGCATTAGAAGCAGAAGAAGCAGGAAAAGCAGAAGCAGAAGAAAGAGAAGAAGAAGAAGAAGAAGAAGAAGAAGAAGAAGAAGAAGAAGAAGAAGAAGAAGAAGAAGAAGAAGAAGAAGAACAAGAAGAAGAAGAACAAGAAGAACAAGAAGCATAAGGAGAAGCATAAGGAGGAGCAGTAGAAGCAGAAGAAGCAGAAGCAGGAGAAGCAGAAGCAGAAGAAAAAGAATAAGCAAAAGAAGCAGAAGCAGTGGGAGAAGCAGAAGAAGGAGAAGGAGAAGGAGCAGCAGAAGTAGAAGCAGAAGCAGAAAGAGAAGCAGAAACAGAAGGAGAACAAGAAGGAGAAGCAGGAGAATCAGAAGAAGCAGAAGTAGAAGCAGAAAGAGGAGAAGAAGGAGAAGCAGAAGTAGAATCAGAAGAAACAGAAGAAGAAGAAGCAGAAGAAACAGAAGCAAAAGAAACAAAAGAAGGAGAAGAGCAGAAGCAGAAGGAGAAGGAGAAGCAGAAGCAGAAGGAGAAGCAGAAAGAGAAGCAGGAGAAGCAGAAAGAGAAGCAGGAGAAGCAGGAGAAGCAGAAGAAGAAGAAACAGGAGAAGCCGAAGAAGCAGAAGCAGAATCTGAATCAGAAGGAGAAACAGAAGAAGCACAATCTGAAGCAGAAGCAGAAGAAACAGAAATAGTAGAATAAGCAGAAGCAGAAGCACCAGGACAAGCAGAAGATCAAGAAGGAGAAGGCGAAAGAGAAGGATTAGGAGTAGGAGAAGCAAAAGGATAAGCAGAAGCAGAAAGAGACGCAGAAGGAGAAGCAGCACGAGAAGTAGGAGAAGCAGGAGAAACAGAAGACGCAGAAGCAGAATGAGAAGCAGAAGGAGAAATTGAAGCAGAAGCAGAAGGAGAAGCAGAAGCAGAAGGAGAAGCAGAAGAAGGAGAAGGAGAAGCAGAAAGAGAAGCAGAACAAGAAGCAGGAGAAGCAGATGCAGGAGAAGCAGAAGCAGAAGAAACAGAAGAAGGAGAAGAAGCAGAAGCAGAAGGAGAAGCAGAAACAGAAGGAAAAGCAGAAAGAGAAGCAGGAGAAGCAGAAGAAGCAGCAGCAGGAGAAGCAGAAGCAGAAGAAGCCAAAGAAGCAGAAGCAGGACCTGAAGCAGAAGTAGAAGCACAGAAGCAGAAGAAGCAGAATCTGGAGAAGCAGAAGGAGAAGCAGAAGAAGAAAGAGAATCAAAATCAGAAGGAGAAGCAGAAGGAGAAGCAGAAGAAGCCGAGGCAGTAGCAGAAGAAGCAGAAGATTCAGAAGCAGAAGGAGAAGCAGAAGGAAAAGCAGAAAGAGAAGCAGAAGAAGGAGCAGGAGAAGGATAAGCAGCAGGAGAAGCAGAAAGAGCAGCAGAAGGAGAAGCAGGAGATGCAGAAACAGGAGAAGCAGAAGCAGAAGAAACACGAGAAGGACAAGAAGCAGAAGCAGAAGGAGAAGCAGAAACAGAAGGAGAAGCAGAAAGAGAAGGAGAGGAAGCAGAAGAAGCAGAAGCAGGAGAGGCAGAAGCATAAGAATCCGAAGAAGCAGAAGCAGAACCTGAAGCAGGAGGAGAAACAGGAGAAGCAGAAGAAGCAGAATCTGGAGAAGCATAATGAGAAGGTGAAGGAGAAGCAGAAGCGGAAAGAGAATCAAAAGCAGGAGAAGCAGAAGAAACAGAATAAGCAGAAGCAGTAGCAGTTGCAGCAGAAGCAGAAGGAGAAGCAGAAGGAAAATCAGAAGAACGAGAAGGAGAAGGAAAAACAGTAGCAGAAGCAGAAGGAGAATCAGAAGGAGAAGCAGAAGAAGCAGAAGCAGAAGCAGAAGAAGATGCAGAAGGAAAAGCAGAAGAAGATGCAGAAGGAGAAGCAGCAGAAGCAGAAGAAGCAGAAGCAGAAGGAGAAGTAGAAGTAGGAGAAGGAGAAGGAAGAGCCGCAGAAGCAAAAAGAGAAGCAGAAGGAGAAGCAGAAGCAGAATGAGAAGCAGAAAGAGAAGCAGTAGAAGCAGAAGAAGCAGGAAAAGAAGAAGCAGAAGAAAGAGAAGAAGAAGAAGAAGAAGAAGAAGAAGAAGAAGAAGGAGAAGGAGAAGCATAAGGAGAAGCATAAGGCGAAGAAGTAGAAGCAGAAGAAGCAGAAGCAGGAGAAGCAGAAGCAGTAGAAAAAGAATAAGCATAAGAAGAAGAATCAGAGGGAGAAGAAGAAGAAGGAGAAGAAACAGCAGAAAGAGAGCTAGAAGGAGAATCAGAAGGAGAAGCAGAAGAAGGAGTAGCAGAAGCAGAAGAAGCAGCAGAAGGAGAAGCAGAAGCAGACAAAGACGCTGAACGAGAAGCAGGAGAAGCAGAAGAAGCAGAAGCAAAAGGAGAAGCAGAAGTAGGAGAAGGAGAAGGAAGTGAGCAGAAGCAATAGGAGAAGCAGAAGGAGAAGCAGAAGCAGAATGTGAAACAGAAAGAGAAACAGTAGAAGCAGAAGAAGGAGGAAAAGCAGAAGCAGAAGAAAGAGAAGAAGAAGAAGACGACGAAAAAGTAGAAGAAGAAGAGGAAGAAGAAGAAGAAGCAGCAGCATAAGGAGAAGCATAAGGAGAAGCATAAGGAGAAGCAGTAGAAGCAGAAGCAGGAGAAGCAGAAGCAGAAGAAAAAGAATAAGCAAAAGAAGCAGAAGCAGTGAGAGAAGCAGAAGAAGGAGACGGAGAAGGAGCAGCAGAAGGAGTAGCAGAAGCAGAAAGAGAAGCAGAAACAGAAGGAGAACAAGAAGGAGAAGCAGGAGAATCAGAAGAAGCAGAAGTAGAAGCAGAAAGAGGAAAAGAAGGAGAAGCAGAAGTAGAATCAGAAGAAAGAGGAGAAGAAGAAGCAAAAGAAACAGAAGAAGGAGAAGAGCAGAAGCAGAAGCAGAAGGAGAAGCAGAAGCAGAAGCAGAAGCAGAAAGAGGAGAAGCAGAAGAAGCAGGAGAAACAGAAGCAGAAGAAACAGGAGAAGCCAAAGAAGCAGAAGCAGAATCTGAAGCAGAAGGAGAAACAGAAGAAGCACAATCTGAAGCAGAAGCAGAAGAAACAGAAATAGTAGAATAAGCAGAAGCAGATGCACCAGGAGAAGCAGAAGGAGAAGAAGGAGAAGGCGAAAGAGAAGCAGAAGCAGAAAGAGACGCAGAAGGAGAAGCAGCAAGAGAAGTAGGACAAGCAGGAGAAGCAGAAGCAGGAGAAGCATAAGAAACAGAAGACGCAGAAGCAGAATGAGAAGCAGAAGGAGAAATTGAAGCAGAAGCAGAAGCAGAAGGAGAAGCACAAAGAGAAGCAGGAGAAGCACAAGAAGCAGCAGCAGGAGAAGCAGAAGCAGAAGAAGACGAAGAAGCAGAAGAAGAACCTGAAGCAGAAGGAGAAGCAGGAGAAGCAGAAGAAGCAGAACCTGGAGAAGCAGAAGCAGAAAGAGAAGCAAAAGCAGAATGAGAAGCAGAAGAAACAGAAGAAGCAGAGGCAGTAGCAGAAGAAGCAGAAGATGCAGAAGCAGAAGGAGAAGCAGAAGGAAAAGCAGAAGAACGAGTGA
>NW_012292031.1:0-8203 GCF_000151885.1 Dipodomys ordii | reverse complement strand
AGGAGAAGCAGGAGAAGCAGAAGAAGCAGCAGCAGGAGAAGCAGAAGAAGCCGAAGAAACAGAAGCAGAACCTGAAGCAGAAGGAGAAGCAGGAGAAGGAGAAGAAGCAGAATCTGGAGAAGCAGAAGGAGAAGCAGAAAGAGAAGCAATCGAAGAGAAGCAGAACGAGAAGCAGGAGAAGCAGAAGAAGAAACAGAAGAAGGAGAAGTAGCAGAAGCAGAAGGAGAAGCAGAAGGAGAAGCAGAAAGAGAAGCAGAAACAGAAGGAGAAGCAGAAAGAGAAGGAGGGGAAGCAGAAGAACCAGAAGCATAAGAATCCGAAGAAGCAGAAGCAGAACCTGAAGCAGGAGAAGTAGAAGAAGCAGAATCTGGAGAAGCAGAATGGGAAGCAGAAGGAGAAGCAGAAGCAGAAAGAGAATCAAAAGCAGAAGTAGAATCAGAAGAAACAAAAGAAGCAGAAGCAGGAGTCGTTGTAACAGAAGCAGAAGGAAAAGCAGTAGGAAAAGCAGAAGAACGAGAAAGAGAAGGAGAAGCAGAAGGAGAAGCAGAAGGAAAAGCAGAAGAAGGAGAAGGAGAAGCAGAAACAGAAGAAGCAGCAGAAGGAGAAGCAGAAGCAGAAGAAGATGCAGAAGGAGAAGCAGGAGAAGCAGAAGAAGCAGAAGCAGAAGGAGAAGCAGAAGTAGGAGAAGGAGAAGGAAGGGCAGCAGAAGCAATAGGAGAAGCAGAAGGAGAAGCAGAAGAATGGGAAGAAGAAAGAGAAGCAGGAGAAGCACAAATGCAGAAGCAGGAGAAGCAGAAACTAGAAGAAGAAGAAGAAGAAGAAGAAGAAGAAGAAGAAGAAGAAGAAGAAGAAGAAGAAGAAGAAGAAGAAGAAGAAGAAGAAGAAGAAGAAGAAGAAGGAGAAGAAGAAGAAGAAGGAGAAGAAGAAGCTAAAGAAGAAGGAGAAATAGAAGGAGAAGAAGAAGAAGTAGAAGTAGAAGCAGAAGGAGAAGTAGAAGAAGGAGAAGGAGAAGCCGGAGCAGAAGAAGAAGCATAAGGAAATGCACTAGCAGATGGAGATGTAGAAGGAGAAGTAGGAAATGCAGAAGATGTAGAAGTAGAAGGAGAAGAAGAAGGAGAAGAATCAGAATAAGAAGAAGCAGAAGCTGAAATAGAAAGAGATGCTGACGAAGAGCAGATTGTGAAGCAGGAGATGCAGAAGAAGCTCAAGCGGGAGAAGCAGAAGAAGAAGAAACAGAAGAAGGAGAAGGAGCAGAACCAGAAGGAGAAGCAGAAGGAGAAGCAGAAAGAGAAGCAGGAAAAGCAGAAGAAGCAGAAGCAGGAGAAGCAGAAGGAGAAGAAACAGGAGAAGGACAAGAAGCAGAAAGAGAAGCAGTAGAAGCAGAAGAGGCAGGAAAAGCAGAAGCAGAAGAAAGAGAAGAAGAAGAAGACGAAGAAGAAGAAGAAAAAGAAGCAGCAGCATAAGGAGAAGCATAAGGAGAAGAATAAGGAGAAGTATAAGGAGAAGCAGTAGAAGGAGAAGAAGCAGAAGCAGGAGAAGCTGAAGCAGAAGAAAAAGAATAAGCAAAAGAAGCAGAAGCAGAAGCAGTGAGAGAAGCAGAAGAAGGAGAAGGAGAAGGAGCAGCAGAAGGAGAAGCAGAAGCAGAAAGAGAAGCAGAAACAGAAGGAGAACAAGAAGGAGAAGCAGGAGAATCAGAAGAAGCAGAAAGAGAAGGAGAAGAAGGAGAAGCAGAAGTAGAATCCGAAGAAACAGAAGAAGAAGAAGCAGAAGAAACAGAAGCAAAAGAAACAGAAGAAGGAGAAGAGCAGAAGCAGAAGCAGAAGGAGAAGCAGAAGGAGAAGCAGAAAGAGAAGCAGGAGAACCAGAAGAAGCAGGAGAAGCAGAAGCAGAAGAAACAGGAGAAGCCGAAGAAGCAGAAGCAGAATCTGAAGCAGAAGGAGAAACAGAAGAAGCACAATCTGAAGCAGAAGCAGAAGAAACAGAAATAGTAGAATAAGCAGAAGCAGAAGCACCAGGACAAGCAGAAGAACAAGAAGGAGAAGGCGAAAGAGAAGGATTAGGAGTAGGAGAAGCAAAAGGATAAGCAGAAGCAGAAAGAGACGCAGAAGGAAAAGCAGCACGAGAAGTAGGAGAAGCAGGAGAAGCAGAAGCAAGAGAAGCAGAAGAAACAGAAGACACAGAAGCAGAAGGAGAAATTGAAGCAGAAGGAGAAGCAGAAGCACAAGGAGAAGCAGAAGAAGGAAAAGTAGAAGCAGAAAGAGAAGCAGAAGGAGAAGCAGGAGAAGCAGAAGCAGGAGAAGCCGAAGCAGAAGAAACAGAAGAAGGGGAAGAAGCAGAAGAAGAAGGAGAAGCAGAAACAGAAGGAAAAGCAGAAAGAGAAGCAGAAGAAGCAGCAGCAGGAGAAGCAGAAGTAGAAGAAGCCGAAGAAGCAGAAGCAGAACCTGAAGCAGAAGAAGAAGCAGAAGAAGCAGAATCTGGAGAAGCAGAAGGAGAAGCAGAAGCAGAAAGAGAAGCAAAAGCAGAAGGAGAAACAGAAGGAGAAGCAGAAGAAACAGAAGAAGCAGAGGCAGTAGCAGAAGAAGCAGAAGATGCAGAAGCAGAAGGAGAAGCAGAAGGAAAAGAAGAAGAACGAGAAGGTGATGGAGAAGGAGAAACAGAAGGAGAAGCAGAAAGAGAAGCAGTAGAAGGAGCAGGAGAAGGAAAAGCAGCAGGAGAAGCAGAAAGAGCAGCAGAAGGAGGAGCAGGAGATGCAGAAACAGGAGAAGCATAAGCAGAACAAACAGGAGAAGGACAAGAAGCAGAAGCAGAAGGAGAAGCAGAAACAGAAGGAGAAGCAGAAAGAGAAGGAGGGGAAGCAGAAGAAGCAGAAGCAGGAGAAGCAGAAGCATAAGAACCCGAATTAGCAAAAGGAGAACCTCAGGCAGAAGGAGAAGCAGGAGAAGCAGAAGAAGCAGAATCTGGAGAAGCAGAAGGAGAAGCAGAAGGAGAAGCAGAAGCAGAAAGAGAATCAAAATCAGAAGGAGAAGCAGAAGAAACAGAAGAAGTAGAAGCAGTAGCAGTTGTAGCAGAAGCAGAACGAGAAGCAGAAGGAAAAGCAGGAGAACAAGAAGGAGAAGGAGAAACAGAAGGAGAAGCAGAAGGAGAAGCAGAAAGAGAAGCAGGTAAAGCAGAAGAAGAAGAAGAAGAAGAAGAAGGAGAAGCAGAAGAAGAAGCAGAAGAAGGAGAAGCAGAAGCAGAAGAAGATGCATAAGGAAAAGCAGAAGAAGCAGAAGGAGAAGCAGGAAAAGCAGAAGAAGCAGAAGCAAAAGGAGAAGCAAAAGAAGGAGAAGTAGAAGCAGAGGCAGAAGAAGAAGCATAAGGACAAGCACAAGCAGAAGGAGATGCAGAAGCAGAAGCAGAAGAAGCAGAAGATGATTTAGAAGCAGAAGTAGGAGAAGGAGAAGGAGGAGAAGCAGATGCAGAAGGAGAAGCAGAAGCGGAATGAGAAGCAGAAAGAGAAGCAGGAGATGCACAAGAAGCAGAAGCAGGAGAAGCCGAAAGAGAAGAAGCAGAATAAGCAGAATCAGAGTCAGAAGTAGAAGCAGAAGCAGAAGGAGAAGCAGCAGAAGAAGTAGAATCAGAAATTCAGGCAGGAGAAACAGAAGAAGCAGAAGCAGAAGCAGAAGGCGAAGCAAAAAGAGAAGGAGAAGAAGAAGTAGAAGAAGCAGCAGAAGGAGAAGCAGCAGAAGAAGCAGAAAAACAAGCAGGAGAACAGAAGCACAAAGAGAAGTAGAAGCAGAAGAAGAAGAAGAAGAAGCAGTAATAGCAGAAGAAGCAGAAGCAGAAGAAGCAGAAGCAGAAGATAAAGAAGAAGCATAAGAAGCAGAAGCAGAGGGAGAAACAGAAGAAGGAGAAAGAGCAGCAGAAGGTGAATCAGAAGGAGATGCAGAAGCAGAAAGCGAAGCAGAAACAGAAGGAGAAGAAGAAGGAGAAGTTGGAGAATCAGAAGAAGCAGAAGCAGAAGCAGAAAGAGAAGGAGAAGAAGGAGAAGGAGAAGCAGAAGGAGAAGGACAAGCAGGAGAAGCAGAAGAAGTAGAAGCGGGAGAAGCAGAAGAAGAAGAAACAGAAGAAAGAGAAGGAGCAGAAGGAGAAGAAGAAGCAGAAGGAGAAGCAGAAAGAGAAGCAGAAGAAGCAGTAGCAGGAGAAGCAGAAGCAGAAGAAACAAAAGAAGCCCAAGAAGCAGAAGGAGAACCTGAAGCAGAAGGACAAGCAGAAGCAGCAGAAGCTGGAAAAGCAGAAGCAGAAGAAACAGAACAAGGAGAAGAAGCAGAAGCAGAACGAGAAGCAGAAGAAGAAGAAGGAGAAAGAGAAGGATTAGGAGTAGGAGGAGCAGAAGGAGAATCAGAAGCAGAAGAGAAGCAGAAGGAGAAGCAGAAGGAGAAACAGAAGAAGCAGAAGTAGGAGAAGCAGAAGCAGAATGAGAAGCACAAGAAGGAGAAATTGAAGGAGAAGGAGAATGAGACGGAGAAGCAGAAGGAGAAGTAGGAGAAGCAGAAGAAGAAGCAGGAGAAGCAGAAGCAGAAGAAACAGAAGAAAGAGAAGAGCATTTGCAGAAGCAGACGGAGAAGCAGAAGCAAAAGGAGAAGCAGAAGAAGCTGAAGCAGAAGAAGAAGAAACAGAAAAAGCAGAAGAAGCAGAAGAAGAAGCAGCAGGAGAAGCAGAAGAAGAAGAAGGAGAAGGAGAAAGAGAAGGATTAGGAGTAGGAGAATCAGAAGGATAAGCAGAAGCAGAAAGAGAAGGAGAATGAGAAGGAGAAGCAGGAGCAGTAGTAGAAGCAGAAGAAGGAGAAGCAGAAGGAGAAGCATAAAGAGAAACAGAAGGAGAAGCAGGAGAAGCAGAAGCAGGAGAAGCAGAATCAGAAAAAATAGAAGAAGGAGAATAAGCAGAAGCAGAAAGAGAAGCAGAAACAGAAGGAGAAGCAGAAATAGAAGCAGAAGAAGCCGAAGAAGCAAAAGCAGAACCTAAAGCAGAAGGAGAAGCAGGAGAAGCAGAAGAAGCAGAATCTGGAGAAGAAGAAGGAGAACCAGAAGGAGAAGCAGAAGCAGAAAGAGAAGCAAAAGCAAAAGGAGAAGCAGAAGGAGAAGCAGAAGAAACAGAAGAAGCAGAATCAGTAGCAGAAGAAGCTGAAGATGCAGAACGAGAAAGAGAAGCAGAAGGAATAGCAGAAGAACGAGAAGGAGAAATAGAAGGAAAAGCAGAAGGAGAAGCAGAAGCAGAAGAAACAGAAGAAGGAGAAGAGCAGAAGCAGAAGCAGACGGAGAAGCAGAAGCAAAAGGAGAAGCAGAAGAAGCAGAAGCTGAAGCAGAAGAAGAAGAAACAGAAAAAGCAGAAGAAGCAGAAGAAGAAGCAGCAGGAGAAGCAGAAGAAGAAGAAGAAGGAGAAGGAGAAAGAGAAGGATTAGGAGTAGGAGAAACAGAAGGATAAGCAGAAGCAGAAAGAGAAGGAAAATGAGAAGGAGAAGCAGGAGAAGCAGAAGAAGCAGAAGCAGGAGAAGCAGAAGCAGAATGAAAAGCAGAAGAAGGAGAAATTGAAACAGAAGAAGATGCAGAAGGAGAAGCAGAAGCAGTAGTAGAAGCAGAAGAAGGAGAAGCAGAAGGAGAAGCATAAAGAGAAACAGAAGGAGAAGCAGGAGAAACAGAAGCAGGAGAAGCAGAATCAGAAGAAATAGAAGAAGGAGAAGAAGCAGAAGCAGAAAGAGAAGCAGAAAGAGAAGGAGAAGCAGAAATAGAAGCAGAAGAAGCCGAAGAAGCAAAAGCAGAACTAAAGCAGAAGAAGAAGCAGGAGAAGCAGAAGAAGCAGAATCTGGAGAGGAAGAAGGAGAACCAGAAGGAGAAGCAGAAGCAGAAAGAGAAACAAAAGCAGAAGGAGAAGCAGAAGAAACAGAAGAAGCAGAATCAGTAGCAGAAGCTGAAGATGCAGAAGCAGAAAGAGAAGCAGAAGGAATAGCAGAAGAACGAGAAGGAGAAATAGAAGGAGAAGCAGAAGGAGAAGCAGGAAAAGCAGAAGAAACCGAAGCAGACGGAGAATCAGAAGAAGGAGAAGGAGAAGCCGGAGCAGAAGAAGAACAGAAGGAAAAGCACAAGCAGAAAGAGATGCAGAAGGAGAAGCAGGAAATGCAGAAGACGCAGAAGCAGAAGGAGAAGAAGAAGGAGAAGAATCAGAATCAGAAGAAGCAGAAGCAGAAATAGAAAGAGAAGCCGACGAAGAGAAGCTGAACGAGAAGCAGGAGAAGCAGAAGAAGCACAAGGGGGAGAAGCAGAAGAAGAAGAAACAGAAGAAGGAGAAGGAGCAGAAGCAGAAGGAGAAGCAGAAGGAGAAGCAGAAAGAGAAGCAGGAAAATCAGAAGAAGCAGAAGCAGGAGAAGTAGAAGGAGAAGAAACAGGAGAAGGACAAGAAGCAGAAAGAGAAGCAGTAGAAGCAGAAGAGGCAGGAAAAGAAGAAGCAGAAGAAAGAGAAGAAGAAGAAGAAGAAGAAGAAGAAGAAGAAGAAGAAGAAGAAGAAGAAGAAGAAGAAGAAGAAGAAGAAGAAGAAGAAGAAGAAGCATAAGGAGAAGCATAAGGAGAAGCATAAGGAGAAGCATAAGGAGAAGCATAAGGAGAAGTATAAGGAGAAGTAGTAGAAGGAGAAGAAGCAGAAGCAGGAGAAGCTGAAGCAGAAGAAAAAGAATAAGCAAAAGAAGCAGAAGCAGAAGCAGTGAGAGAAGCAGAAGAAGGAGAACATGAAGGAGAAGCAGGAGAATCAGAAGAAGCAGAAAGAGGAGGAGAAGAAGGAGAAGCGAAGTAGAATCAAAAGAAACAGAAGAAGAAGCAGAAGAAACAGAAGCAAAAGAAACAGATGAAGGAGAAGAGCAGAAGCAGAAGCAGAAGGAGAAGCAGAAAGAGAAGCAGGAGAAGCAGAAGAAGCAGGAGAAGCAGAAGCAGAAGAAACAGAAGAAACCGAAGAAGCAGAAGCAGAATCTGAAGCAGAAGGAGAAACAGAAGAAGCACAATCTGAAGCAGAAGCAGAAGAAACAGAAATAGTAGAATAAACAGAAGCAGAAGCAGCAGGAGAAGCAGAAGAAGAAGAAGGAGAAGGCAAAAGAGAAGGAGTAGGAGTAGGAGAAGCAGAAGGATAAGCAGAAGCAGAAAGAGAAGCAGAAGGAGAAGCAGCACGAGAAGCAGGAGAAGCAGAAGAAGCAGAAGCAGGAGAAGCAGAAAAAACAGAAGACGCAGAAGCAGAATGAGAAGCAGAAGGAGAAATTGAAGCAGAAGGAGAAGCAGAAGAAGAAGGAGAAGGAGAGGGAGAAGCAGAAAGAGAAGCAGAACGAGAAGCAGGACAAGCAGCAGCAGGAGAAGCAGAAGCAGAAGAAACAGAAGAAGGAGAAGAAGCAGAAGCAGAAGGAAAAGCAGAAACAGAAGGAAAAGCAGAAGGAGAAGCAGGAGAAGCAAAAGCAGCAGCAGGAGAAGCAGAAGCAGAAGAAGCCGAAGAAGCAGAAGCAGAACCTGAAGCAGAAGGAGAAGCAGGAGACGGGGAAGAAGCAGAATCTGGAGAAGCAGAAGGAGAAGCAGAAGCAGAAAGAGAAGCAAAAGCAGAAGGAGAAGCAGAAGGAGAAGTAGAAGACACAGAAGAAGCAGACGCAGTAGCAGAAGCAGAAGAAGATGCAGAAGCAGAAGGAGAAGCAGAAGGAAAACCAGAAGAACGAGAAGGAGAAGGAGAAGGAGAAACAGAAGGAGAAGCAGAAAGAGAAGCAGAAGAAGGAGCAGGAGAAGGAAAAGCAGCAGGAGAAGCAGAAAGAGCAGAAGAAGGAGAAGCAGGAGAAGCAGAAACAGGAGAAGCAGAAGCAGAAGAAACAGGAGAAGGACAAGAAGCAGAAGCAGAAGGAGAAGCAGAAACAGAAGGAAAAGCATAAGGAGAAGCAGGAGAAGCAGAAGAAGCAGCAGCAGGAGAAGCAGAAGCAGAAGAAGCCGAAGAAACAGAAGCAGAACCTGAAGCAGAAGGAGAAGCAGGAGAAGGAGTAGAAGCAGAATCTGGAGAAGCAGAAGGAGAAGCAGAAGCAGAAAGAGAAGCAGACGAAGAGAAGCAGAACGAGAAGCAGGAGAAGCAGAAGAAGAAGAAACAGAAGAAGGAGAAGTAGCAGAAGCAGAAGGAGAAGCAGAAGGAGAAGCAGAAAGAGAAGCAGAAACAT
>NW_012292030.1:0-8203 GCF_000151885.1 Dipodomys ordii | reverse complement strand
AGCAGAAGTTTGAATCTGTTTTTATACAGAAGAAGAAGCAGAAGAAACAGAAGCAAAAGAAACAGAAGAAGGAGAAGAGCAGAAGCAGAAGGAGAAGCAGAAGCGAAGGAGAAGCAGAAAGAGAAGCAGGAGAAGCAGAAGCAGGAGAAGCAGAAGCAGAAGAAACAGGAGAAGCCGAAGAAGCAGAAGCAGAATCTGAAGCAGAAGGAGAAACAGAATAAGCACAATCTGAAGCAGAAAAAACAGTAATAGTATAATAAGCAGAAGCAGAAGCAGCAAGAGAAGCAGAAGAAGAAGAAGTCGGAGAAGGCGAGAGAGAAGGATTAGGAGTAGGAGAAGCAAAAGGATAAGCAGAAGCAGAAAGAGACGCAGAAGGAAAAGCAGCACGAGAAGTAGGAGAAGCAGGAGAAGCAGAAGCAGGAGAAGCAGAAGAAACAGAAGACGAAGAAGCAGAATGAGAAGCAGAAGGAGAAATTGAAGCAGAAGCAGAAGGAGAAGCAGAAGCAAAAGGAGAAGCAAAAGGAGAAGCAGAAGAAGAGAAGGAGAAGCAGGACGAGAAGCAGGAGAAGCAGAAGCAGGAGAAGCAGAAGCAGAAGAAAGAGAAGAAGGAGAAGAAGCAGAAGCAGAAGGAGAAGCAGAAACAGAAGGAAAAGCAAAAAGAGAAGCAGGAGAAGCAGAAGAAGCAGCAGCAGGAGAAGCAGAAGCAGAAGAAGCCGAAGAAGCAGAAGCCGAACCTGAAGCAGAAGGAGAAGCAGGAGAAGCAGAAGAAGCAGAATCTGGAGAAGCAGAAGGAGAAGCAGAAGCAGAAAGAGAAGCAAAAGCAGAAGGAGAAGCAGAAGAAACAGAAGAAGCAGAGGCAGTAGCAGAAGAAGCAGAAGATGCAGAAGCAGAAGGAGAAGCAGAAGGGAAAGCAGAAGAACGAGAAGGAGAAGGAGAAGGAGAAACAGAAGGAGAAGCAGAAAGAGAAGCAGAAGAAGGAGCAGGAGAAGGAAAAGCAGCAGGAGAAGCAGAAAGAGCAGCAGAAGGAGAAGCAGGAGAAGCAGAAACAGGAGAAGCATAAGCAGAAGCAGAAGAAACAGGAGAAGGACAAGAAGCAGAAGCAGAAGGAGAAGCAGAAACAGAAGGAGAAGCAGAAAGAGAAGGAGGGGAAGCAGAAGAAGCAGAAGCAGGAGAAGCAGAAGCATAAGAATCCGAAGAAGCAGAAGCAGAACCTGAAGCAGAAGGAGAAGCAGAAGAAACAGAAGAAGTAGAAGCAGTAGCAGTTGTAGCAGAAGCAGAACGAGAAGCAGAACGAAAAGCAGAAGAACAAGATGGAGAAGGAGAAACAGAAGGAGCAGCAGAAGGAGAAGCAGAAAGAGAAGCAGGTAAAGCAGAAGAAGAAGAAGCAGAAGGAGAATCAGAAGGAGAAGCAGAAGAAGAAGGAGAAGCAGAAGAAGATGCAGAAGGAGAAGCAGAAGAAGCAGGAGCAGAAGGAGAAGAAGGAAAAGCAGAAGAAGCAGAAGCAAAAGGAGAAACAAAAGAAGAGAAGGAGAAGCAGAAGAAGAAGCATAAGGACAAGCACAAGCAGAAGGAGATGCAGAAGGAGAAGCAGGAGAAAGAGAAGAGGCTGAAGATGAAGGAGAAGCAGAAGTAGGAGAAGGAGAAGGAGGAGATGCAGAAGCAGAAGGAGAAGCAGAAGCGGAATGAGAAGCAGAAAGAGAAGCAGGAGAAGCACAAGAAAAAGAAGTAGGAGAAGCCGAAAGAGAAGAAGCAGAAGAAGCAGAAACAGAAGCAGAAGTAGAAGCAGAAGCAGAAGGAGAAGCAGCAGAACAAGTAGAACCAGAAATTCAGGCAGGAGAAACAGAAGAAGCAGAAGCAGCAGCAGAAGGAGAAGCAAAAAGAGAAGCAGAAGAAGAAGAACCAGCAAAAGGAGAAGCAGCAGAAGAAGCAGAAAAACAAGCAGGAGAAGGAGAAGCAGAAAGAGAAGTAGACGCAGAAGAAGCAGAAGAAGAAGAAGAAGCAGAAGAAGCATAAGAAGCAGAAGCAGGAGAAGCAGAACCAGAAGAAAAAGAAGAAGCATAAGAAGCAGAAGCAGAGGGAGAAGCAGAAGAAGGTGAAGGAGCAGCAGAAGGAGAAGCAGAAGGAGAATCAGGAGGAGAAGCAGAAGAAGGAGAAGCAGAAGCAGAAGAAGAAGCAGAAGAAGAAGCAGAAGCAGAAGAAGATTCAGAAGGAGAATCCGAAGAAGCAGAAGCAGAACCTGAAGCAGAAGGAGAAGCAGGAGAAGCAGAAGAAGCAGAATCTGGAGAAGCAGAATGAGAAGCAGAAGGAGAAGCAGAAGTAGAAAGAGAATCAAAAGCAGAAGGAGAAGCAGAAAAAACAGAAGAAGTAGAAGCACTAGCAGTTGTAGCAGAAGCAGAAGGAGAAGCAGGAGGAAAAGCAGAAGAACAAGAAGGAGAAGGAGAAACAGAAGGAGAAGCAGAAGGAGAAGCAGAAAGAGAAGCAGGTAAAGCAGAATAAGAAGAAGCAGAAGAGAATCAGAAGGAGAAGCAGAAGAAGGAGAAGGAGAAGCAGAAGCAGAAGAAGATGCAGAAGGAGAAGCAGAAGAAGCAGAAGCAGAAGGAGAAGCAGGAAAAGCAGAAGAAGCCCAAGCAAAAGGAGAAGCAAAAGAAGGAGAAGGAGAAGCAGAGGCAGAAGAAGAAGCATAAGGACAAGCACAAGCAGAAGGAGATGCAGAAGGAGAAGCAGGAGAAGCAGAAGAAGCAGAAGCTGAAGGAGAAGCAGAAGTAGGAGAAGGAGAAGGAGGAGAAGCAGAAGCAGAAGGAGAAGCAGAAGCGGAATGAGAAGCAGAAAGAGAAGCAGGAGAAGTACAAGATGCAGAAGCAGGAGAAGCCGAAAGAGAAGAAGTAGAAGAAGCAGAAACAGAAGCAGAAGGAGAAGCAGAAGCAGAAAGAGAAGCAGCAGAAGAAGTAGAACCAGAAATTCAGGCAGGAGAAACAGAAGAAGCAGAAGCAGAAAGAGAAGCAAAAAGAGAAGCAGAAAGAGAAGTAGAAGAAGCAGCAGAAGGAGAAGCAGCAGAAGAAGCAGAAAAACAAGCAGGAGAAGCAGAAGCAGAAAGAGAAGTTGAAGCAGAAGAATCAGAAGAAGCAGAAGCAGAAGAAGAAGCAGTAGAAGCATAAGAAGCAGAAGCAGGAGAAGCAGAAGCAGAAGAAATAAAGAAGCATAAGATGCAGAAGCCGAAGCAGAGGGAGAAACAGAAGAAGGAGCAGCAGAAGGTGAAGCAGAAGGAGATGCAGAAGGAGAAAGAGAAGCAGAAACAGAAGGAGAAGGAGGAGGAGAAGTTGGAGAATCAGAAGAAGCAGAAGCAGAAGCAGAAAGAGAAGCAGAAGAAGGAGAAGAAGAAGCAGAAGCAGAAGGACAAGCAGGAGAAGTAGAAGAAGCAGAAGCGGGAGAAGCAGCAGAAGAAGAAGAAACAGAAGAAGGAGAAGGAGCGGAAGGAGAAGCAGAAGTAGAAGGAGAAGCAGAAAGAGAAGCAGAAGAAGCAGTAGCAGGAGAAGCAGAAGCAGAAGAAACAGAAGAAGCCGAAGAATCAGAAGGAGAACCTGAAGCAGAAGGGGAAGCAGAAGCAGCAGAAGCTGGAAAAGCAGAAGCAGAAGAAATAGAACAAGCAGAAGAAGCAGTAGCAGAAGCAGAACGAGAAGCAGAAGAAGAAGAAGGAGAAAGAGAAGGAGTAGGAGTAGGAGGAGCAGAAGCATAATTAGAAGCAGAATGAGAAGCAGAAGGAGAAACAGAAGAAGCAGAAACAGGAGAAGAAGAAGCAGAAGCAGAATGAGAAGCACAAGAAGGAGAAATTGAAGGAGAAGGAGAATGAGACGGAGAAGCAGAAAGAGAAGTAGGAGAAGCAGAAGAAGAAGAGGCAGGAGAAGCAGAAGCCGAAGAAACAGGAGAAGGAGAAGAGCAGAAGCAGAAGCAGAAGGAGAAGGAGAAGCAGAAGAAGCAGAAGCTGAAGCAGAAGAAGAAGAAACAGAAAAAGCAGAAGCAGAAGAAGAAGCAGCAGGAGAAGCAGAAGAAGAAGAAGGAGAAGGAGAACGAGAAGTATTAGGAGTAGGAGAAACAGAAGGATAAGCAGAAGCAGAAAGAGAAGGAGAATGAGAAGGAGAAGCAGAAGAAGCAGAAGCAGGAGAAGCAGAAGCAGAATGAAAAGCAGAAGAAGGAGAAATTGAAACAGAAGAAGATGCAGAATAAGAAGCAGAAGCAGAAGGAGAAGCAGAAGAAGGAGAAGGAGAAGCAGAAGGATAAGCATAAAGAGAAACAGAAGGAGAAGCAGGAGAAGCAGAAGCAGGAGAAGCAGAAGCAGAATAAGGTGAAGAAGAAGAAGCAGAAAGAGAAGTAGAAACAGAAGGAGAAGCAGAAATAGAAGGAGAAGAAGCCGAAGAAGCAGAAGCAGAACCTGAAGCACAAGGAGAAGCAGGAGAAGCAGAAGAAGAAGAATCTGGAGAAGAAGAAGGAGAACCAGAAGGAGAAGCAGAAGCAGAAAGAGAAGCAAAAGCAGAAGGAGAAGCAGAGGAGAAACAGAAGAAACAGAAGAAACAGAAGCAGTAGCAGAAGAAGCTGAAGATGCAGAAGCAGAATGAGAAGCAGAAGGAATAGCAGAAGAACGAGAAGGAGAAGGAGAAACAGGAGAAGCAGAAGGATAAGCAGAAAGAGAATCAGGAAAAGCAGAAGAAGCAGAAGCAGACGGAGAAGCAGCAGAAGAAGAAACAGAAGAAAGAGAAGGAGCAGAAGCCGAAGGAGAAGCAGTAGCAGAAGGAGAAGCAGAAAGAGAAGCAGGAAAAGCAGAAGAAGCAGAAGCAGGAGAAGCAGAAGCAGAAGAAACAGGAAAAGGACAAGAAGCAGAAGCAAAAGGAGAAGCAGAAACAGAAGGAGAAGCAGAAAGATAAGGAGGGGAAGCAGAAGAAGCAGAAGCAGGAGTAGCAGAAGCATAAGAATCCGAAGAAGCAGAAGCAGAACCTGAAGCAGAAGGAGAAGCAGGAGAAGCAGAAGAAGCAGAATCTGGAGAAGCAGAATGACAAGCTGAAAGAGAAGAAGAAGCAGAAAGAGAATCAAAAGCAGAAGGAGAAGCAGAAGAAACAGAAGAAGCAGAAGCAGTAGCAGTTGCAGCAGAAGGAGAAGCAGAAGGAAAAGCAGGAGAACAAGAAGGAGAAAGAGAAACAGAAGCAGAAGGAGAAGGAGAATCAGAAGGAGAAGCAGAAGAAGCAGAAGGAGAAGCAGAAGGAGAAACAGAAGCAGAAGAAGCAGCACAAGGAGAAGCAGAAGCAGAAGAAGATGCACAAGGAGAAGCAGGAGAAGCAGAAGAAGCAGAAGGAGAAGTAGAAGTAGGAGAAGGAGAAGGAAGAGCCGCAGAAGCAATAGGAGAAGCAGAAGGAGAAGCAGAAGCAGAATGAGAAGAAGAAAGAGAAGGAGTGGCAGCAGAAGAAGCAGGAAAAGAAGAAGCAGAATAAAGAGGAGGAGAAGAAGAAGAAGAAGAATCAGAGGGAGAAGCAGAAGAAGGAGAAGAAGAATAAGAAGCAGAAAGTAGAAACAGAAGGAGAAGAAGAAGAAGGAGAAGCAGAAGCAGAAGAAGAAGCAGAAGAAGAAGCAGAAGCAGAAGACGATGCAGAAGGAGAAGCAGGAGAAGCAGAAGAAGCAGAAGCAGAACGAGAAGCAGAAGTAGGAGATGGAGAAGGAAGGGAAGCAGAATCAATAGGAGAAGCAGAAGGAGAAGCAGAAGCATAATGAGAAGCAGAAAGAGAAGCAGTAGAAGCAGAAGAAGCAGGAAAAGCAGAAGCAGAAGAAAGAGAAGAAGAAGAAGAAGAAGAAGAAGAAGAAGAAGAAGAAGAAGAAGAAGAAGAAGAAGAAGAAGAAGCATAAGGAGAAGCAAAAAGAGAAGCAGTAGAAGCAGAAGAAGCAGAAGCAGGAGAAGCAGAAGCAGAAGAAAAAGAATAAGCAAAAGAAGTAGAAGCAGAAGCAATGGGAGAAGCAGAAGAAGGAGAAGGAGCAGCAGAAGGAGAAGCAGAAGCAGAAAGAGAAGCAGAAACAGAAGGAGAACAAGAAGGAGAAGCAGGAGAATCAGAAGAAGCAGAAAGAGAAGGAGAAGAAGGAGAAGCAGAAGTAGAATCAGAAGAAATAGAAGAAGAAGAAGAAGAAGAAGAAGAAACAGAAGCAAAAGAAAGAGAAGAAGGAGAAGAGCAGAAGCAGAAGCAGAAGGAGAAGCAGAAGCAGAAGGAGAAGCAGAAAGAGAAGCAGGAGAAGCAGAAGAAGCAGGAGAAGCAGAAGCATAAGAAACAGGAGAAGCCGAAGAAGCAGAAGCAGAATCTGAAGCAGAAGGAGAAAAAGAAGAAGCACAATCTGAAGCAGAAGCAGAAGAAACAGTAATAGTAGAATAAGCAGAAGCAGAAGCAGCAAGAGAAGCAGAAGAAAAAGAAGTCGGAGAAGGCGAGAGAGAAGGATTAGGAGTAGGAGAAGCAAAAGGATAAGCAGAAGCAGAAAGAGACGCAGAAGGAAAAGCAGCACGAGAAGTAGGAGAAGCAGGAGAAGCAGAAGCAGGAGAAGCAGAAGAAACAGAAGACGCAGAAGCAGAATGAGAAGCAGAAGGAGAAATTAAACAGAACCAGAAGGAGAAGCAGAAGCAGAAGGAGAAGCAGAAGAAGGAGAAGGAGAATCAGAAAGAGAAGCAGAAAGAGAAGCAGAACGAGAAGCAGGAGAAGCAGAAGCAGGAGAAGCAGAAGCAGAAGAAACAGAAGAAGGAGAAGAAGCAGAAGCAGAAGGAGAAGCAGAAACAGAAGGAAAAGCAAAAATGTGAAGCAGGAGAAGCAGAAAAAGCAGCACAGGAGAAGCAGAAGCAGAAGAAGCCGAAGAAGCAGAAGCAGAACCTGAAGGAGAAGGAGAAGCAGGAGAAGCAGAAGAAGCAGAATCTGGAGAAGCAGAAGAAGAAGCAGAAGCAGAAAGAGAAGCAAAAGCAGAAGGCGAAGCAGAAGGAGAACAGAAGAAACAGAGAAGCAGAGGCAGTAGCAGAAGAAGCAGAAGATGCAGAAGCAGAAGGAGAAGCAGAAGGAAAAGCAGAAGAACGAGAAGGAGAAGGAGAAACAGAAGGAGAAGCAGAAAGAGAAGCAGAAGAAGGAGCAGGAGAAGATAAAACAGCAGGAGAAGCAGAAAGAGCAGCAGAAGGAGAAGCAGGAGATGCAGAGACAGGAGAAGCAGAAGCAGAAGAAACAGGAGAAGGACAAGAAGCAGAAGCAGAAGGAGAAGCAGAAACAGAAAGAGAAGCAGATAGAGAAGGAGGGGAAGCAGAAGAAGCAGAAGCAGGAGAAGCAGAAGCATAAGAATCCGAAGAAGCAGAAGCAGAACCTGAAGCAGAAGGAGAAGCTGGAGAAGCAGAAGAAGCAGAATCTGGAGAAGCAGAATGAGAAGCAGAAGGAGAAGCAGAAGCAGAAAGAGAATCAAAAGCAGAAGGAGAAGCAGAAGAAACAGAAGAAATATAAGCAGTAGCAGTTGTAGCAGAAGCAGAACGAGAAGCAGAAGAACAAGAAGGAGAAGGAGAAACAGAAGGAGAAGCAGAAGGAGAAGCAGAAAGTGAAGCAGGTAAAGCAGATGAAGAAGAAGCAGAAGGAGAATCAGAAGG
Organism: Dipodomys ordii; assembly: GCF_000151885.1. NCBI lineage: Eukaryota > Metazoa > Chordata > Mammalia > Rodentia > Heteromyidae > Dipodomys > Dipodomys ordii. The sequence goes on along the minus strand of NW_012292030.1, from coordinate 567 downwards.
AGAAGCAGAAGAAGGAGAAGGAGAAGCAGAAGAAGATGAAGAATGAGAAGCAGAAGAAGCAGAAGGAGAAGAAGGAAAAGCAGAAGAAGCAGAAGCAAAAGGAGAAGCAAAAGAAGGAGAAGGAGAAGCAGAAGCAGAAGAAGAAGCGTAAGGACAAGCACAAGCAGAAGGAGATGCAGAAGGAGAAGCAGGAGAAAGAGAAACAGAAGAAGCAGAAGCTGAAGGAGAAGAATCAGAAGAAGCAGAAGCAGAAATAGAAAGAGAAGCCGACGAAGAGAAGCAGAATGAGAAGCAGGGGAAGCAGAAGAAGCAGAAGCGGGAAAAGCAGAAGAAGATGAAGGAGAAGGAGCAGAAGGAGAAGCAGAAGGAGAAGCAGAAAGAGAAGCAGGAAAAGCAGAAGAAGCAGAAGCAGGAGAAGCAGAAGCAGAAAACAGGAGAAGGACAAGAAGCAGAAGCAGAAGGTGAAGCAGAAACAGAAGGAGAAGAAAAAAGAGAAAGAGGGGAAGCAGAAGAAGCAGAAGCAGGAGTAGCAGAAGCATAAGAATCCGAAGAAGCAGAAGCAGAACC
>NW_012292029.1:0-5844 GCF_000151885.1 Dipodomys ordii | reverse complement strand
TGGACACAGCAGGGTACACAGCGGGACACAGCGAGGACACAGCGGGACACTGCGGGAGACACAGCGAGGACACAGTGGGGCACAGCGGAACACAGCGGGACACAGCAGGGACACAGCAGGGGACACAGCGGGACACAGCGGGACAAAGTGGGGGACAAACAGGGGGACACAGCGGGACACAGCGGGGACACAGCTGGACACAGCGGGACACAGCGGGACACAGCGGGGGACACAGCTTGACACAGCACGGGACACAGCAGGGGACACAGTGGGACACAGCGGGGGACAAAGCGAGGGAACAGCGGGACACAGCCTGACACAGCGGGGACACTGCGTAGACACAGCTGGGACACAGTGGGGAAACAGCGAGGACACAACGGGGCAAAGAGAGATACAGCGGGACACAGTGGGACAAAGTGGGGAACACAGCGAGTACACAGCAGGACCCAGCGGGACACAGCGGGGACACAGCTGGACACAGCGGGTTACACAGCGAGACACAGCGAGGACACAGCGAGGACACAGCGGGACACAGCAGGACACAGCAGGATGCAGCCGGACACAGCGGGGGACACAGCTTGACCCAGCACGGGACACAGCGGAGGACACAGCGGGACACAGTGGGGGACACAGCGAGGACACAGCGGGACACAGCCTGACACAGCGGGGACACAGCGGGGACACAGCAGGTGACACACCTGGGACACAGTGGGGACACAGTGAGGACACAACGGGACACAGAGGGACACAGCAGGATAAAGCGGGACACAGCACGGACACAGCGGGGGACACAGCGGGACACAGTGTGGGACAGAGCGTAGGACACAGCGAGACACAGTGGGTAAAAAGCTGGACACAGCGGGGTACACAGCGGGACACAGCGGGGACACAGAGGGGACACAGCGGGACACAGCGGGGGACACAGCAGGACTCATCGGGGGATGCAGCGGGGAACAAAGCCGGAAACCAGGGGACACAGGAGGACACAGAGGGACACAGCGGGACACAGCGGGGACACAGCTGGACACAGCAGGGTACACAGCGGGACACAGCGGGACACAGCGAGGACACAGCGGGACACTGTGGGAGACACAGCGAGGACACAGCGGGGCACAGCGGAACACAGCGGGACACAGCAGGGACACAGCAGGGGACACAGCGGGACACAGCGGGACAAAGCGGGGGACAAACAGGGGGACACAGCAGGACACAGCTGGACACAGCGGGACACAGAGGGCACAGTGGGGGACACAGCTTGACACAGCACGGGACACAGCGGAGGACACAGTGAGACACAGCAGGGGACAAAGCGAGGAAACAGCGGGACACAGCCTGACACAGAGGGGACACTGCGTAGACACAGCTGGGACACAGTGGGGAAACAGCGAGGACACAACGGAACACAGAGGGATACAGCGGGACACAGTGGGACAAAGCGGGGGACACAGAAGGGGACACCTTGGGACACAGAAGGACACAGCGGGGACACAGTCAGAACACAGCTGGACAAAGCGGGACACAGCGGGGACACAGCTGGACACAGCCGGTTACACAGCGGGACACAGCGGGGACAAGCGAGGACACAGCGGGACACAGCAGGACGCAGCAGGACACAGCTGGGGACACAGCTTGAACCAGCACGGGACACAGCGGGGATACAGCGTGGACACAGCGAGGACACAGCGGGATACAGCCTGACACAGTGGGGACACAGCAGGGGACATATCAGGGGACACACCTGGGACACAGTGGGGACACACCGAGGACACAACGGGACACAGAGGGACACAGCGGGACAAAGCGGGACACAGCAGGGACACAGCGGGGACAAAGCGGGCGACTCAGCGGGACACAGCGGGACACAGAGGGACACAGCGGGGGAATCAGTGTGATACAGCGGGGGACACAGCGGGGGACACAGCGGGGGACAGAGCGGACACAGCCGGATACACAGCGAGGACACAGCTGGCCCAGCGGGACACAGCGGGGCACAGCGAGGACACAATGGGACACAGTGGGACAGAGCATGCCACAGCAGGACACAGCGGGACACAGCGGGGGACACAGCGATAAACAGCGCCGGACATAGTGGAGGAAACAGCGGGACACAGAGGGGAAAACAGCGTGACACAGCATGACACAGCATGGGACAACGGGGACACAGAGGGACACAGCAGGGAACAGAGCCAGGACACAGCGGGACACAGCGGGACAAGCGGGAATACAATGGGACACAGCGGGATACAGCGGGGACAGAGCAGGACATAGCGTGACACAGCGGGACACAGCGGGGGACACAGCGGGACACAGCGGGGGACACAGCTGGACACATCGGGGTACACAGCGGGGACACAGCTGGACACAGCAGGGTACACAGCGGGACACAGCGGGACACAGCGAGGACCAAGCGGGACACTGTGGGACACAGCAGGACACAGCGGGTGACACAGTGGGAAACAGCGGAGGACACAGTGGGGGACACAGCGGGATACAGCGAGGGACACAGCGGGGGAAACAGCGTGGACACAGCGTGGACACAGCTGGACACAGCGGGGACACAGCTGGACACAGCGGGATACAAAGCAAGGACACAGCCGACCCAGCGGGACACAGCGGGGACACAGCTGGACACAGCGGGGGACAACGGGGACACAGCGGGACACAGCGGGGAACAGAGCGAGGACACAGCGGGACACAGCGGGACACAGCGGATACACAGCGGGACACAGCGGGGGAAACAGCGGGACACAGCGGGACATAGCGGGGACACAGCAGGGATAGAGCGGGGGACTCAGCGGAGGACAGAGGGGTGGACAAAGCTGGACACAGAGGGACACAGCAAGGACACAGTGGGTCACAGCAGGGGACAAGCGAGAACACAGCGGGACTCAGAGGGAAACAGGGGACACAGCGGGGGACACAGCCGGGGACAGCAGGACACATTGGGGGACAACGGGGACACAGTGGGACACAGCAGGGGACAAGCGTGGGACACAGCGGGACACAGCGGGGGACAGAGCGGGACACAGCGGTGGACACAGTGGGGACAAAGCGGGACACATGGGACACAGCTGGACACAGCGGTGACACAGCGGGGACACAACGGGTGACACAGCGGGGAACACAGAGGGACACAGCGGGACACAGCGGGACACAGCAGGACACAGCGGGACACAGCGGGGGACACAGCGGGACACAGCGCGTCATAGCAGGGGACACAGCGGGACACAGCGGGGAACACAGCGAGGACACAGCGGGACCCAGCGGGACACAGCGTCGATACATCGGGGACACAGCGGGACACAGCGGGGTACACAGCTGGGGACACAGTGGGGAACACAGCGAGGACACAGCGGAACACAGTGGGGACAGAGAGGGACACAGCGGGGGACACAGCGAGGACACAGAGGGCGACACACCGGGGGACACAGCGGGACACAGCACGGAACACAGCGAGGACCCAGCGGGACCCAGCAGGACATAGCGGGACACAGCCGGGACACAGCGGGACACAGCAGGGACACAACGGGACACAGCGGGGGACACAGCAGGACACAGCGGGGAAACAGCAGGACACAGCGGGGGACACAGCAGGGGACATAGCGGGGCACAATGGGACACAGCGGGGGACACAGCAGGACACAGCGGGGGACACAGCAGTGGACATAGCGGGACACAATGGGGAACAAAGCGAGGACACAGCTGGTCCCAGCGGGACACAGCGGCGAAACAGCAGGGATACAGCGTTACACAGCAGGGTACACAGCTGGGGAAACAAAGGGACACAGTGGGGGACACAGCCGAACACAGCAGGACACAGTGGGAAAAGTGGGGAAAAACGTGAGACACAGCGGGGAACAGAGCGGGAGACAGCGGAGGTCACAGCGAGGACACAGCAGGACACAGCGGGGACACAGCGGGGACACAGCGGGGACTCAGCGGGGGACACAGCGGGGGACAAAGCTGGACACCACGGAACACAGCGGGACACAGCGGGAAACAGCAGTGACCCTGCCGGGACAAAGCAGTACACAGCGGGGGACACAGCGGGACACAGCGGGGGACACAGCGGGACACAGTAGGGGACAGAGCGTGGGACACAGCGAGACACAGCAGGGACAAAGCTGGACAAAGCGAGGTACACAGCGGGACACAGCGGGGACACAGTCGGGACACAGCGGGACACAGAGGGTCACAGCAGGGACACAGCGGGACACAGCGGGGGACATAGCAGGACACAGTGGTGTACACAGAGAGGACACAGCGGGACACAACAGGGGATACAGCGAGGACACAGCGGGACACAGCAGTGGACACAGCGGGACACAACCGGGACACAGCAGTGGACACAGCGGGACACAGCGGGGGACACATCGGGACATAGCAGGGGAAACAGTGGGGGACACAGCGGGACACAGCGGGACACAGCGAGGGATACAGGTGGGACACAGTGGGACACAGCGGGACACAGCGGGCACACTGCGGGAACTCAGAGGGACAAAGCGCGGTACACAGCAGGACACAGCGTGGACACAGCGGGACATAGCGGGGACACAGCTGGACACAGCCGGATACAAAGCAAGGACCCTGCCGGCCCAGCGGGACACAGCGGGGACACAGCTGGACACAGCGAGGGAAAGAGCGGGACACAGCGGGACATAGCGGGGACACAGCAGGGAAAGAGCGGGGGACTCAGCGGGGGACAGAGGGGTGGACAAAGCTGGACACAGAGGGACACAGCAAGGACACAGCGGGTCACAGCAGGGGACAAGCGAGAACACAGCGGGACTCAGAGGGAAACAGAGGGGACACAGCGGGGGACACAGCCGGGGACAGCAGGGACACATTGGGGGACAACGGGGACACAGTGGGACACAGCAGGGGACAAGCGTGAGACACAGCGGGACACAGCGGGGGACAGAGCGGGACACAGCGGTGGACACAGTGGGGACAAAGCGGGACACATGGGACACAGCTGGACACAGCGGTGACACAGCGGGGACACAACGGGTGACACAGCGGGGAACACAGAGGGACACAGCGGGACACAGCGGGACACAGCAGGACACAGCGGGACACAGCGGGGGACACAGCGGGACACAGCGCGTCATAGCAGGGGACACAGCGGGACACAGCGTGGAACACAGAGAGGACCCAGTGGGACCCAGCGGGACACAGCGTCGATACATCGGGGACACAGCGGATCACAGCAGGGTACACAGCTGGGGACACAACGGGACACAGCGGGGAACACAGCGAGGACACAGCAGAACACAGTGGGGACAGAGAGGGACACAGCGGGGGACACAGCGAGGACACAGAGGGTGACACACCGGTGGACACAGCGGGGAACACAGCGAGGACCCAGCGGGACCCAGCAGGACACAGCGGGACACAGCCGGGACACAGCGGGACACAGCGAGGACACAGTGGGACACAGCGGTGACAAGCGGGGGACACAGCCTGACACAGCGGGGGACACAGCGGGGGACAGAGCGGGACACAGCGGGACACAGTGGGTGACACAGGGGGACACAGGCGGACACACCGGGGGACACATCAAGGACACATTGCGACACAGCGGGGACACAGCGAGACACAGCGGGGGACACAGCAGTACATAGCGGGACAAAGCGGGGGACACAGAGGGGTACACAGCAGGACAAAGCGGGGAACACAGCGAGGACACAGCAGGACCCAGCGGGACACAGCGTCGATACAGCAGGGACACAGCGGGACACAGCAGGGTACACAGCTGGGGACACAACGGGACACAGCAGGGGACACACGAGGACACAGCGGAACACAGCAGAGGACACAGCGGGACACAGCGAGACAAAGTGA
>NW_012292028.1:0-5641 GCF_000151885.1 Dipodomys ordii | reverse complement strand
GAGAAGCAGGAGAAGCTTAAGAAGCAGAAGCTGAAGGAGAAGCAGAAGTAGGAGAAGGTGGATAAGCAGAAGCAGAAGGAGAAGCAGAAGAGGAATGAGAAGCAGAAAAAGAAGCAGGAGAAGCACAATAAGCAGAATCAGGAGAAGCCGAAAGAGTAGAAGCAGAAGAAGCAGAAACAGAAGCAGAAGTAGAAGCAGAAGCATAAGGAGAAGCAGCAGAAGAAGTAGAACGAGAAATTCAGGCAGGAGAAACAGAAGAAGCAGAAGCCGAAGGAGAAGCAAAAAGAGAAGCAGAAGGAAAAGTAGAAGAAGCAGCAGAAGGAGAAGCAGCAGAAGAAGCAGAAAAACAAGCAGGAGAAGCAGAAGCAGAAAGAGAAGTAGAAGCAGAAGAAGCAGAAGCAGAAGAAGAAGCAGTAGAAGCATAAGAAGCAGAAGCAGGAGAAGCAGAAGCAGAAGAAAAAGAAGAAGCATAAGAAGCAGAAGCAGAAGCAGAGGGAGAAAGAGAAGAAGGAGAAGGAGCAGCAGAAGTTGAAGCAGAAGGAGATGCAGAAATAGAAAGAGAAGCAGAAACAGAAGGAGAAGAAGAAGGATTAGTTGGAGAATCAGAAGAAGCAGAAGCAGAAGCAGAAAGAGAAGCAGAAGAAGGAGAAGGAGAAGCAGAAGCAGAGGAAAGGAAGGAGAAGAAGAAGAAGCAGAAGCGGTAGAAGCAGAAGAAGAAGAAGAAACAGAAGAAGTAGAAGGAGCAGAAGGAAAAGCAGAAGCAGAAGGAGAAGCAGAAAGAGAAGCATAAGAAGCAGTAGCAGGAGAAGCAGAAGCAGAAGAAACAGAAGAAGCCCAAGAACCAGAAGGAGAACCTGAAGCAGAAGGAGAAGCAGAAACAGCAGAAGCTGGAAAAGCAGAAGCAGAAGAAAAAGAAGAAGCATAAGTAGCAGAAGCAGAGGAAGAAACAGAAGAAGGAGAAGGAGCAGCAGAAGATGAAGCAGAAGGAGATGCAGAAGCAGAAAGAGAAGCAGAAACAGAAGGAGAAGAAGAAGGAGAAGTTGAAGAATCAGAAGAAGCAGAAGCAGAAGCAGAAAGAGCAGCAGAAGAAGGAGAAGGAGAAGCAGAAGGAGAAGGACAAGCAGGAGAAGCAGAAGAAGCAGAAGCGGGAGAAGCAGAAGAAGAAGAAGAAGAAACAGAAGAAGGAGAAGGAGCAGAAGGAGAAGCAGAAGCAGAAGGAGAAGCAGAAAGAGAAGCAGAAGAAGCAGTAGCAGGAGAAGCAGAAGCAGAAGAAACAGAAGAAGCCCAAGAACCAGAAGGAGAACCTGAAGCAGAAGGAGAAGCAGAAGCAGCAGAAGCTGGAAAAGCAGAAGCAGAAGAAACAGAAAAAGCAGAAGAAGCAGAAGCAGGACGAGAAGCAGAAGAAGAAGAAAGAGAAAGAGAAGGATTAGGAGTAGGAGGAGCAGAAGCAGAATAAGAAGCAGAAAGAGAAGCAGTAGGAGAAGCAGAAGAAGAAACAGAAGAAGCAGAAGCAGGAGAAGCAGAAGCAGAATGAGAAGCACAAGAAGGAGAAATTGAAGGAGAAGGAGAATGAGACGGAGAAGCAGAAGGAGAAGTAGGAGAAGCAGAAGAAGAAGAAGCAGGAGAAGCAGAAGCAGAAGAAAGAGAAGAAGGAGAAGAGCAGAAGCAGAAGCAGAAGGAGAAGCAAAAGCAGGAGAAGCACAAGAACAGAAGCTGAAGCAGAAGAAGAAGAAACAGAAAAAGCAGAAGAAGCAGAAGAAGAAGCAGCAAGAGAAGCAGAAGAAAAAGAAGGAGAAGGAGAAAGAGAAGGATTAGGAGTAGGAGAAACAGAAGGATAAGCAGAAGCAGAAAGAGAAGGAGAAGGAGAAGCAGGAAAATCAGAAGAAGCAGGAGAAGCAGAAGCAGAATGAAAAGCAGAAGAAGGAGAAATTGAAACAGAAGAAGATGCAGAAGGGGAGCAGAAGCAGTAGTAGAAGCAGAAGCAGGAGAAGCAGAAGCAGAAGAAATAGAAGAAGGAGAAGAAGCAGAAGAAGAAAGAGAAGCAGAAACAGAAGGAGAAGCAGAAATAGAATCAGAAGAAGCCGCAGAAGCAAAAGCAGAACCTGAAGCAGAAGGAGAAGCAGAAGAAGAAGAATCTGGAGAAGAAGAAGGAGAACCAGAAGGAGAAGCAGAAGCAAAAAGAGAAGCATAAGCAGAAGGAGAAGCAGAAGAAACAGAAGAAGTAGAAGCAGTAGCAGAAAAAGCTGAAGATAGAGAAGCAGAAAAAAAGCAGAAGGAATAGCAGAAGAACGAGAAGGAGAAACAGAAGGAGAAGCAGAAGGAGAAGCAGAAGGAGAAGCAGGAAAAGCAGAAGAAGCAGAAACAGACAGAGAAGCAGAAGAAGGAGAAGGAGAAGCAGAAGCAGAAGCAGAAGGAAAAGCACAGCAGAAGGAGAAGCAGAAGGAGAAGCAGGAGAAGCAGAAAAGCAGAAGCAAAAGGAGAAGAAGAAGGAGAAGAAGCAGAATCAGAAGAAGCAGAAGCAGAAATAGAAAGAGAAGCCGACGAAGAGAAGCAGAACGAGAAGCAGGAGAAGCAGAAGAAGCAGAAGCGGGAGAAGCAGAAGAAGGAGAAACAGAAGAAGGAGAAGGAGCAGAAGGAGAAGCAGAAAGAGAAGCAGGAAAAGCAGAAGAAACAGAAGCAGGAGAAGCAGAAGCAGAAGAAACAGGAGAAGGACAAGAAGCAGATGGAAAACACAAACAGAAGGAGAAGCAGAAAGAGAAAGAGTGGAAGCAGAAGAAGCAGAAGCAGGAGAAGCAGAAGCATAAGAATCCGAAGAAGCAGAAGCAGAACTTGAAGCAGAAGGATAAGCAGGAGAAGGAGAAAAAGCAGCATCTGCAGAAGCAGAATGAGAAGCTGAAGTAGAAGCAGAAGCAGAAGCTGAAAGAGAATCAAAAGCAGAAGGAGAAGCAGAAGAAACAGAAGAAGCAGAAGCAGTAGCAGTTGCAGCAGAAGCAGAAGGAAAAGCAGAAGAACGAGAAGGTGAAGGAGAAACAGAAGGAGAAGAAGAAGAAGCAGAAGGAGAAGAAGAAGCAGAAGAAGCAGAAGGAGAAGTAGAAGGAGAAACAGAAGCAGAAGAAGCAGCAGAAGGAGAAGGAGAAGCAGAAGAAGATGCATAAGGAGAAGCAGGAGAAGCAGAAGAAGCAGAAGCAGAAGGAGAAGTAGGAGAAGGAGAAGGAAGAGCCGCAGAAGCAATAGGAGAAGCAGAAGGAGAAGCAGAAGCAGAATGAGAAGCAGAAAGATAAGCAGTAGAAGCAGAAGAAGCAGGAAAAGAAGAAGCAGAATAAAGAGAAGAAGAAGAAGAAGAAGAAACAGAAGCAAAAGAAACAGAAGAAGGAGAAGAGCAGAAGGAGAAGCAGAAGCAGAAGGAGAAGGAGAAAGAGAAGCAGGAGGAGCAGAAGAAGCAGGAGAAGCAGAAGAAACAGGAGAAGCCGAAGAAGCAGAAGCAGAATATGAAGCAGAAGGAGAAACAGAAGAAGCAGAAGCAGAAGAAAAAGAAATAGTAGAATAAGCAGAAGCAGAAGCAGCAGGAGAAGCAGAAGAAGAAGAAGGAGAAGGCGAAAGAGAAGGATTAGGAGTAGGAGACGCAAAAGGATAAGCAGAAGCAGAAAGAGACGCAGAAGTAGATCAGCACGAGAAGTAGGAGAAGCAGGAGGAGCAGAAGCAGGAGAAGCAGAAGAAACAGAAGACGCAGAAGCAGAATGAGAAGCAGAAGGAGAAATTGAAGCAGAAGCAGAAGGAGAAGCAGAAGCAGAAGAAGGAGAAGGAGAAGCAGAACGAGAAGCAGAAAGAGAAGCAGAACAAGAAGCAGGAGAAGCAGAAGCAGGAGAAGCAGAAGCAGAAGAAACAAAAGAAGGAGAAGAAGCAGAAGCAGAAGGAGAAGCAGAAACAGAAGCAAAAGCAGAAAGAGAAGCAGGAGAAGCAGAAGAAGCATCAGCAGGAGAAGCAGAAGTAGAAGAAGCCGAAGAAGCAGAAGCAGAACCTGAAGCAGAAGGAGAAGCAGGAGAAGCAGAAGAAGCAGAATCCGGAGAAGCAGAAGGAGAAGCAGAAGCAGAAAGAGAAGCAAAAGCAGAAGGAGAAGCAGAAAAAACAGAAGAAGCAGAGGCAGTAGCAGAAGAAGCAGAAGATGCAGAAGCAGAAGGAGAAGCAGAAGCAGAAAGAGAAGCAAAAGCAGAAGGAGATGGAGAAGGAGAAACAGGAGAAGCAGAAAGAGAAGCAGAAGAAGGAGCAGAAAAAGGAAAAGCAGCAGGAAAAGCAGAAAGAGCAGCAAAAGGAGAATCAGGAGATGCAGAAACAGGAGATGAAGAAGCAGAAGAAACATGAGAAGGACAAGAAGCAGAAGCAGAAGGAGAAGCAGAAACAGAAGGAGAAGCAGAAAGAGAAGGAGGGGAAGCAGAAGAAGCAGAAGCAGGAGAAGCAGAAGCATAAGAATCCGAAGAAGCAGAAGCAGAACCTGAAGCAGAAGGAGAAGCAGGAGAAGCAGAAGAAGCAGAATCTGGAGAAGCAGAATGACAAGCTGAAGGAGAAGCAGAAGCAGAAAGAGAATCAAAAGCAGAAGGAGAAGCAGAAGAAACAGAAGAAGTAGAAGCAGTAGCCGTTGTAGCAGAAGCAGAAGCAGAAGGAAAAGCAAAAGAACAAGAAGGACAAGGAGAAACAGAAGGAGAAGCAGAAGGAGAAGCAGAAAGAGAAGCAGGTAAAGCAGAAGAAGAAGAAGTACAAGGAGAATCAGAAGGAGAAGCAGAAGCAGGAGAAGGAGAAGCAGAAGCAGAAGAAGATGCAGAAGGAGAAGCAGGAGAAGCAGAAGAAGCAGAAGCAGAAGGAGAAGCAGGAAAAGCAGAAGAAGCAGAAGCAAAAGGAGAAGCAAAAGAAGGAGAAGGAGAAGCAGAAGCACAAGAAGAAGCATAAGGACAATCACAAGCAGAAGGAGATGCAGAAGGAGATGCAGAAGGAGAAGCAGGAGAAGCAGAAGAAGCAGAAGCTGAAGGAGAAGCAGAAGTAGGAGAAGGTGGATAAGCAGAAGCAGAAGGAGAAGCAGAAGAGGAATGAGAAGCAGAAAAAGAAGCAGGAGAAGCACAAGAAGCAGAAGCAAGAGAAGCCGAAAGAGAAGAAGCAGAAACAGAAGCAGAAGTATAAGCAGAAACAGAAAGAGAAGCAGCAGAAGAAGTAGAACCAGAAATTCAGGCAGGAGAAACAGAAGAAGCAGAAGCAGAAGGAGAAGCAAAAAGAGAAGAAGAAGGAGAAGTAGAAGAAGCAGCAGAAGGAGAAGCAGCAGAAGAAGCAGAAAAACAAGCAGGAAAAGCAGAAAGAGAAAGAGAAGTAGAAGCAGAAGAAGGAGAAGCAGAAGAAGAAGCAGTAGAAGCATAAGAAGCAGAAGCAGGAGAAGCAGAATCAGAAGAGAAAGAAGAAGCATAAGAAGCAGAAGCAGAGGGAGAAACAGAAGAAGGAGCAGCAGAAGGTGAAGCAGAAGGAGATGCAGAAACAGAAAGAGAAGCAGAAACAGAAGGAGAAGAAGAAGGACAAGTTGGAGAATCAGAAGAAGCAGAAGCAGAACCAGAAAGAGAAGCAGAAGAAGGAGAAGAAAAAGCAGAAGCAGAGGAAAGGAAGT
>NW_012292027.1:0-847 GCF_000151885.1 Dipodomys ordii | reverse complement strand
GGCTCTGGAGGAGGGGAGGGGAGGAGAAGGGGAAAAGGGGGGGGGGTCGTGCAGGTTCTGGGCCTGAACTCAGGCCTGAACGCGGTCCCAGAGCTTTTTCCTCCAACGCTAACACTCCACAGCTTCACTTCCAGTTTTCACTGGCTAAGTGGAGATGAGAGATTCACAGGCTTTCATGCCCGGGCAGGTCTCGAACCGAGATCCTCCGAGCGTTTACAGCTGCACTGAAAACTCATTTCATCAATGCCATCAACGCCATCACCCCCCAGAGTCTGGGCAGAGAGGCCAGGAGGGGAGTCGGAGGCCGCAGCCCCTTCCCTTCCCAGCTGCGCCGGGCTGGGGGGGACAGGCCTGGGCCTGCCCGCCGGCCCCGGCCCCGGCCCGGCCCCACCCCGGCCCCCGCGCGCCCCGCACTCACCCTCCGCGCTGTCGCGGGTGCGGTGGAAGTCCTCGGAGCGGCCGTCGCGGAAAGCCCGGCACAGAGACAGGCAGAGGAAATCGAGCATCCAGCCGGCGGCCACGGTCTCGGCCTCCGCCACGGGGTCCACGTCCTCCGCGTCCGTCTCCTCCTCCTCAGAATCCTCCAACTGCACCGGGCATGCGAGCAGTTCGTGGCACTCGAATTGCTCCCGGTCGTCCCCGTCCATCTCCGCCATCACCTCCTCAGGTGAAGCCGCATCTTCCCCATCCGCGCGCCCGCGCGAGCTTCGGGACGCTGAGGAGACCTCCGCCATGTTTAGGTCCTCGCCTAGGTAACGCCCCTTCGCCCAGCGCTGAGCAGCAATTGGCTCTTTCAGAGGGCGACCGCGAAAAGTCTCCATCCAATCACGTCGCCAGGATCGAAGAG
>NW_012292026.1:0-5968 GCF_000151885.1 Dipodomys ordii | reverse complement strand
ACCCACTGTGTCCCCCACTGTGTCCTCGCTGTGTCCCCCGCTGTGTCCCGCTGTGTCCTCGCTATGTCCCGCTCTGTGTCCCGCTGTGTCCCCCGCCGTGTCCCGCTGTGTCCCGCTGCGTCCCCGCTGTGTCCCGCTTTGTCCCCCACTGTGTCCCGCAGTGACCCCGCTGTGTCCCGCTGTGTCCCACTGTGTCCCGTGTTGTTCCGCTTTTTCCCCTGCTGTGTCCCCGGCTGAGTCTCGCTGTGTCCCCACTGTGTCCTCTCTGTGTCCCCCGCTGTGTCCTGCTCTGTTCCCCACTGTGTCTCCCGTTTTGTCCCTGCTGTGCCCCGCTGTGTCCCGCTGTGTCCCGCTGTGTCCCCCACTGTGTCCCGTTGTGTCAACAGCTGTGTATCCCGCTGTGTCCCGCTGTGTACCCGCTGTATCGATGCTGTGTCCCGCTGGGTCCTGCTGTCTCTCTCTGTGTTCCCCACTGTGTCCCGCTCTGTCTCCCGCTGTGTCCCTTGCTGTGTCCCCAGCTGTGTCCTTGCTGTGCCCCGCTGGGTCCCGCTGGGTCCCACAGTGTCCCCCGCTGAGTCCGGTTGTTTCACCGCTGTGTCCCGCTGTGTCCCCACTCTATCGACGCTGTGTCCCGCTGGGTCCCTCTGTGTCCTCTCTTTGTTCCCCGCTGAGTCCGGCTGTGTTCCCCGCTGTGTCCTTGCTGTGTCCCCGCTGTGTCCCGCTGTGTCCCGCAGTGTCCCCAGCTGTGTCCCGCTGTGTCAACGCTGTGTCTCGCTTTGACCTCGCTGTGTCCCCCGCTGTGTCCCGCTTTGTGCCTGCTGTGTAACCCGCTGTGTCCCTCTGTGTCCCCCGCTGTGTCCCGCTGTGTCCCCTGCTGTGTCCCCAATGTGTCACGCTGTGTTTCGCTGTGTCCGGCTGTGTCCTCGCTCTGTCTCCCTCAGTGTCCAGCTGTGTCCTCCCTGTGTCCCCCGCTGTGTCCGGCTGTCTCCCTCGCTGTGTCCCACTGTGTCCCGCTGTGTCCCCCGCTGTGTCCCGCTGTGTCCCCGCAGGTTCACCGCTGTTTCACGCTGTGTCCTGCTGTGTTCCGTGGTGTCCCGCTTTGTCCCCCGCTGTGTCCCGCTGTGTCCACTGCTGGGTCCCCGCTGTGTCCCGCTGTGTCTCGCTCTGTCCCGCTGTGTCCTCGCTTTGTCCCATGCTGTGTTAAGCTGTGTCCTCCCTGTGTCCCCCGCTGTGTCCCGCTGTGTCCCCCGCTGTGCCCCGCAGTGTCCCGCTGTGTCCCGCTGTGTCCCGCTGGGTCCCCCGCTGTGTCCCGCTGTGTCCCCCGCTGTGCCCCGCAGTGTCCCGATGTGTCCCGCTCTGTCCCCCACTGTGTCCCCCGCTGAGTCCTCTATGTGTCGCCGCTGTGTCCCGCTGTGTCCTCGCTGTGTCCCCTGCTGTTTCCCGCTTTGTCCCACGCTGTGTCCCACTGTGTCCCGCTGTGTCCTCGCTGTGTCCCCTGCTGTGTCCTGCTGTGTTCCCGCTGTGTCCCAAGCTGTGTCCCGCTGTGTCCCGCTGCGTGCCCCGCTGTGTCCCACTATGTTCCCGCAGTGTCCCCGCTGTGTCCCCGCTGTGTCCTCGCTGTGTTCCCCGCTGTGTCCCGCTGTGTCCCCCGCTGTGTCTCGCTATGTCTACTGCTGTGTCCCGCTGTGTCTCGCTGTGTCCCGCTGTGTCCTCGCTGTTTCCCACGCTGTGTTCTGCTGTGTCATCGCTGTGTCCCCAGCTGTGTCCCGTTGTGTCCCCAGCTGTGTACCCCACTGTGTCCCGCTGTGTCCCCGCTGTATCGACGCTGTCTCCCGCTGGGTCCCGCTGGGTCCTCCCTGTGTTCCCCACTGTGTCCCGCTATGTACCCCTCTGTGTCCCTCGCTGTGACCCGCTGTGTCCCGCTGTGTACTGCTGTGTCCCCCGCTGTGTCCCGATGTGTCCCCGATGTGTCCCAATGTGTCCACGCTGTGTCCCGCGATGGGTCCCGCTGGGTCCCCCTTGTTTCCCCCGATGTGTCCCGCTGTGTCCGGCTGTGTCCCCCGCTGTGTCCGCCGCTGTGTCCCCCTCAGTGTCAGTGCTTTGTCCCGCTGTGTCCTCACTGTCCCCCGCTGTCTCCCGCTCTGTACCCCGCTGTGTGTCAAGCATTGTCCCCGCTGTGTCCCACTGTGTCCCGCTGTGTCCCGCTGTGCCCCCACTGTGTCCCGTTGTGTTCACAGCTGTGTACCACGCTGTGTAACGCTGTGTCCCCGCTGTATCGACGCTGTGTACCGCTGGGTCCCGCTGTGTCCTCGCTGTGTTCCCCGCTGGGTCCCGCTGTATCCCCCCCTGTGTGCCCCGCTGTGTCCCACTGTGTCCCGCTGTGTCCCCCGCTGTGTCCCCCGCTCTGTCCCTATGTGTCCCACGCTTTGTCCCCCAGTGTCCCCGCAGTTTCCCCGCTGTGTCCCGCTGTTTCCCACTGTGTTCTGTGGTGTCCCGCTTTGTCCCCCGCTGTGTCCCCCGGTGAGTCGCCACTGTGTCGCCGCTTTGTCCCACTGAGTCCTCCATGTGTCCCCCGCTGTGTCCCGCTGTCTCCCGCTGTGTCCACCGCTGTGTCCCGCTGTGTCCCCCGCTGTGCCCTGCAGTGTCCCGCTCTGTCCCGCTGTGTCCTCGCTGTGTCCTCGCTGTGTTCCCGCTGTGTCCCCCGCTGTCTCCAGCTCTGTCCCCTACTGTGTCTCACGGTTTGTCCCCGCTGTGTCCCACTGCATCCCGCTGTGTCCCGCTGTGCCCCCACTGTGTCCCGTTGTGTCCAAAGCTTTGTACCATGCTGTGTAACGCTGTGTCTCCGCTTTACCTACGCTGTGTCCCGCTGAGTGCCGCTGTGTACTCGCTGTGTTCCCCGCTGTGTCCAGCTGTTTCCCCCTCTGTGTCCCCCACTGTGTCCTCGCTGTGTCCCCTGCTGTGTCCCGCTGTGTCCCGCTGTTTCCTCGCTATGTCCCGCTCTGTGTCCTCGCTGTGTCCCCCGCCGTGTCCCGCTGTGTCCCGCTGTGTCCCGCTGCATCCCCGCTGTGTACCGCTGTGTCCCGCTTTGTCCCCCACTGTGTCCCGCAGTGACTCCGCTGTGTCCCGCTGTGTCCCACTGTGTCCCGTGGTGTCCCGCTTAGTCCCCTGCTGTGTCCCCGGCTGAGTCTCGCTGTGTCCCCACTGTGTCCTCTCTGTGTCCCCCGCTGTGTCCTGCTCTGTTCCCTACTGTGTCTCCCGTTTTGTCCCTGCTGTGCCCCACTGTGTCCCGCTGTGTCCCGCTGTGTCCCCCACTGTGTCCCGTTGTGTCAACAGCTGTGTACCCCGCTGTGTCCCGCTGTTTCCCCGCTGTATCGTCGCTGTGTCCCGCTGGGTCCTGCTGTGTCTCTCTCTGTGTTCCCCACTGTGTCCCGTTGTGTCTCCTGCTGTGTCCCTCGCTGTGTCCCCCGCTGTGTCCCGCTGTGTCCCGCTGTGTCCCCCGCTGTGTCCTTGCTGTGTCACCGCTGGGTCCCGCTGGGTCCCACAGTGTCCCCCCCTGAGTCCGGTTGTGTCACCGCTGTGTTCCGCTGTGTCCCCGCTCTATCGACGCTGTGTCCCGCTGGGTCCCGCTGTGTCCCCGCTCTATCGACGCTGTGTCCCGCTGGGTCCCGCTGTGTCCCCACTCTATCGACGCTGTGTCCCGCTGTGTCCCCCGCTGTGTCTCTTGCTGTGTCCCGCTGTGTCCCCGGCTGTGTCCGGCTGTGTCCCGCTGTGTCCCCCGCTGTGTCCTTGCTGTGTCCCCGCTGTGTCCCGCTGTATCCCCGGCTGTGTCCGGCTGTGTCCCGCTGTGTCCCACGCTGTGTCCTTGCTGTGTCCCCGCTGTGTCCCGCTGTGTCCCACAGTGTCCCCAGCTGTGTCCCGCTGTGTCACCGCTGTGTCCCGCTTTGTCCTCGCCGTGTCCCCCGCTGTGTCCCGCTTTGTGCCTGCTGTGTACCCCGCTGTGTCCCTCTGTGTCCCATGCTGTGTCCCGCTGTGTCCCCTGCTCTGTCCCCACTGTGTCACGCTGTGTTTCGCTGTGTCCGGCTGTGTCCTAGCTCTGTCTCCCTCAGTGTCCAGCTGTGTCCTCCCTGTGTCCCCCGCTGTGTCCCGCTGAGTCCCCTGCTGTGTCCCGCTGTGTCCCGCTGTGTCACGCTCTGTCCCCTCTGTGTCCCTCTGTGTCCAGCTCTGTCCCTGTTGTGTGTCCGCTGTGCCCCGCTGTGTACCCTTCTGTGTCCAGTTGTGTCCCCTCTGTGTCCCGCGGTGTCCCTTCTCTTTCCCCCGCTGTCCACCGCTGTGTCCCCCGGCTGTGTCCCGCAGTGTCCCCGCTGTGTCCCGCTGTGTCCTACTGTGTCCCGTGGTGTCCCGCTTTTTCCCCTCTATGTCCCCTGCTGAGTCCCCTCTGTGTCCCCGCTGTGTCCAGGTGTGTCCTCCGCTGTCTCCCGCTTTGTCCCACGCTGTGTCCTACTGTGTCCCACTGTGTCCCTGCTGTGTCCCCCGTTGTGTCCCGCTCTGTCCCGCTGTGTCCCCCGCTGTGTCCCGCTGTGTCCCCGCATGTTCACCGCTGTTTCACGCTGTGTCCTTGCTGTGTCCCCGCTGTGTCCCGCAGTGTCCCCAGCTGTGTCCCGCTGTGTCACCGATGTGTCCCGCTGTGTCCTCGCTGTGTCTCCGCTGTGTCCCGCTTTGTCCTTGCTGTGTACCCCGCTGTGTTCCTCTGTGTCCCCGGCTGTGTCCCGCTGTGTCCCCTGCAGTGTCCCCACTGTGTCACGCTGTGTTTCGCTGTGTCCGGGTGTGTCCTCCCTCTGTCTCATTCAGTGTCCAGCTGTGTCCTCCCTGTGTCCCCCGCTGTGTCCCGCTGGGTCCCCTGCTGTGTCCCGCTGTGTCCCGCTGTGTCACGCTCTGTCCCATCTGTGTCCCTCTGTGTCCAGCTCTGTCCCCGTGGTGTGTCCGCTGTGCCCCGCTGTGTACCCTTCTGTGTCCAGCTGTGTCCCCTCTGTGTCCCGCTGTGTCCCTTCTCTGTCCCCTGCTGTCCACCGCTGTGTCCCCCGCCTGTGTCCCGCAGTGTCCCCGCTGTGTCCCGCTGTGTCCTACTGTGTCCCGTGGTGTCCCGCTTTTTCCCCTCTATATCCCCTGCTGAGTCCCCTCTGTGTCCCCGCTGTGTCCAGCTGTGTCCTCGCTGTGTCCTCCGCTGTCTCCCGCTTTGTCCCACACTGTGTCCTACTGTGTCCCACTGTGTCCCTGCTGTGTCCCCCGCTGTGTCCCGCTGTGTCCCGCTGTGGCCCCCGCTGTGTCCTGCTGGGTCCCGCTGTGTCCCCGCTGTGTCACGCTGTTTCCCCCCACTGTGTCCCGCTGAGTCCCGCTGGGTCCTGCTGGTTCCCCCGCTGTGTACTGCTGTGTCCCCGCAGGTTCACCGCTGTTTCACGCTGTGTCCTGCTGTGTTCCGTGGTGTCCTGCTTTGTCCCCCGCTGTGTCCCGCTGTGTCCACTGCTGGGTCCCCGCTGGGTCCTGCTGTGTCTCGCTGTTTCCCGCTGTGTCCTCGCATTGTCCCATGCTGTGTTCCACTGTGTCCTCCCTGTGTCCCCCGGTGTGTCCCGCTGTGTCCCCCGCTGTGCCACGCAGTGTCCCGCTGTGTCCCGCTGTGTCCTCGCTGTGTCCCACTGTGTTCCCCCAGTTTCCCCGCTGGGTCCTGCTGTGTCCCCCTGTGTCCCGCTGGGTCCCCTGCTTTCTCCCGCTGTGTCCCCGCAGTGTCCCCGCTGTGTCCCGCTGTGTCCCACTGTGTCATGTGGTGTCCCGCTTTGTCCCCCGCTATGTCCACTGCTGAGTCCCCTCTGTGTCCCCGCTGTGTCCCGCTGTGTACCCCGGTGTGTCCCGCTGTGTCCCCCGCTGTGTCCCTCGCTGTATCCCATTCTGTGTCCTGCTGTGTCCCGCTGTGTCA
>NW_012292025.1:0-2238 GCF_000151885.1 Dipodomys ordii | reverse complement strand
AGTGCCACGCTGTGTCCCGCTGTGTCCCCCGCTGTGTCCCGCTGTGTCCCCCTCCTGTGCCCCGCAGTGTCCCGCTGTGTCCCACTCTGTCCCCTACTGTGTCCCCCGCTGAGTCCTCTATGTGTCGCCGCTGTGTCCCACTGTGTCCTCGCTGTGTCCCCTGCTGTCTCCCGCTTTGTCCCACGCTGTGTCCCGCTGTGTCCCTCTGTGTCCTCGCTGTGTCCCCCGCTGTGTCCTGCTTTGTTCCCGCTGTGTCCCAAACTGTGTCCCGCTGTGTCCCGCTGTGTGCCCCGCTGTGTCCCACTATGTTCCCGCAGTGTCCCCGCTGTGTCCCCGATGTGTCCTCGCTGTGTTCCCCGCTTTGTCTCGCTGTGTCCCCCGCTGTGTCTCGCTGTGTCTACTGCTGTGTCCCCACTGTGTCCCGCTGTGTCTCGCTGTGTCCCGCTGTGTCCTCGCTGTTTCCCACGCTGTTTTCTGCTGTGTCCTCGCTGTGTCCCCCGCTGTGTCCCGCTGTGTCCCATTGTGTCTTCGCTGTGTCCCCCTCTGTGTCCCGCTGTGTCCCCCGCCGTGTCCGGCTGTGTCCCGCTGTGTCCCGCTGTGTCCCGCTTTGTCCCCCACTGTGTCCCGCTGTGTCCCCGCAGTGACCCCGCTGTGTCCCGCTGTGTCCCACTGTGTCCCGTGGTGTCCCGCTTTTTCCCCCGCTGTGTCCCCGGCTGAGTCTCACTGTGTCCCCACTGTGTCCTCTCTGTGTCCCCCGCTGTGTCCTGCTCTGCTCCCCACTGAGTCTCCCGTTTTGTCCCCGCTGTGCCCCGCTGTGTCCCGCTGTGTCCCGCTGTGTCCCCCACTGTGTCCCGTTGTGTCATAAGCTGTGTACCCCGCTGTGTCCTGCTGTGCTCCCGCTGTATAGACACTTTGTCCCGCTGGGTCCTGCTGTGTCCTCTCTGTGTTCCCCACTGTGTCCCGCTGTGACCCCCGCTGTGTCCCGCTGTGTCCCACTGTGTCCTCGCTGTGTCCCCCTCTGTGTCCCTCTGTGTCCCCCGCCATGTCCGGCTGTGTCCCGCTGTTTCCCGCTGTGTCCCGCTTTGTCCCCCACTGTATCCCGCTGTGTCCCCGCAGTGACCCCGCTGTGTCCCGCTGTGTCCCACTGTGTCCCGTGGTGTCCTGCTTTTTCCCCCGCTGTGTCCCCGGCTGAGTCTCAATGTGTCCCCACTGTGTCCTCTCTGTGTCCCCCGCTGTGTCCTGGTCTGTTCCCCACTGAGTCTCCCGTTTTGTCCCCGCTGTGCCCCGCTGTGTCCCGCTGTGTCCCGCTGTGTCCCCCACTGTGTCCCGTTGTGTCAACAGCTGTGTACCCCGCTGTGTCCCGCTGTGTACCCGCTGTATCGACGCTGTGTCCCGCTGGGTCCTGCTGTGTCTCTCTCTGTGTTCCCCACTGTGTCCCGCTGTGTCTCCTGCTGTGTCCCTTGCTGTGTTCCCTGCTGTGTCCGGCTGTGTCCCGCTGTGTCCCCCGCTGTGTCCTTGCTGTGTCCCCGCTGGGTCCCGCTGGGTCCCACAGTGTCCCCCGCTGAGTCCGGTTGTTTCACCGCTGTGTCCCGCTCTGTCCCCACTCTATCGACGCTGTGTCCCGCTGGGTCCCGCTCTGTCCTCTCTTTGTTCCCCGCTGTGTCCCGCTGTGTCCCCCGCTGTGTCTCTCGCTGTGTCCTGCTGTGTCCCCGGCTGTGTCCAGCTGTGTCCCGCTGTGTCCCCCGCTGTGTCCTAGCTGTGTCCCCGCTGTGTCCCGCTGTGTCCCGCAGTGTCCCCAGCTGTGTCCCGCTGTCTCCCGCTGTGTCCTCGCTGTGTCCCCGGCTGTTTCCTGCTGTTTTCCCGCTGTGTCCCAAGCTGTGTCCCGCTGTGTCCCACTGTGTGCCCCGCTGTGTCCTGCTGGGTGCCGCTGTGTCCCCGCTGTGTCCCCGTGGGTCCTCGCTGTGTCCCTGCTGTGTCCTCTGCTCCGTTCCACTGTGTCCCCCTCTGTGTCCTGCTGTTCCCGCTGTGTCCCCCCTGTGTCCCCCGCTGTGTCCTGCTGTGTCGTCGCTGTGTCCCCAGCTGTGTCCCGCTGTGTCCACACTGTGTTCCCCGTGTGTCCCGCTGTGTACCCCGCTGTGTCCCGCTGTGTCACGGTGTGTCCCGCTCTATCTCCACTGTTTCCCGGTGTGTCCCGCTGTGTCCCTGCTGTGTGCCCGGTGGGTCCTGCTGTGTACCTGA
>NW_012292024.1:0-8209 GCF_000151885.1 Dipodomys ordii | reverse complement strand
CGGGACACAGCGGGGACACAGCAGAGACACAGCGGGGGACAGAGCGGTACACAGCGGGGGACACAGGGATGACAGACCAGGACCCAGCGGGACCCAGCGTGGATACAGCAGGGACCCAGCTGGACCCAGCGGGACACAGCGGGGACACAGCAGTAGACACAGCGGGACACAGTGTTGGACAAAGGGAGGACACAGCGGGACCCAGCGGGACCCAGCGTCGATACAGCAGGGACACAGCGGGACACAGTGGGGTACACAGCTGGGGACACAGCAAGGACACAGCGGGACACAGCGGGACACAGCGGGGACACTGCGGGAACATAGCAGGACACAGCGGGGTACACAGCGGGACACAGCGGGACACAGCTGGGGACACAGCGGGGACACAGCGGGACACAGCGGAACACAGCGGGAGTCAAAGCGGGAGACAGCGGGGGACACAGCGAGGACACAGGGGGACACAGCGGCGACACAGAGAGGACTCACCGGGGGACACAGCGTGGGACAAAGTGGGACACCACGGGACACAGTGTTACACAGCGGGACACAGCGGGGACACTGCGAGACACAGAAGGAGAAAGCAGGGGACACAGCGGGACACAGCGGGACACAGCGGGGCACACAGCGGGGGACAGCGGAGACAGAGAGTGGCCACAGCGAGACAAAGCGGTGACACAGCTGGACACAGCGGGGTACACAGCGGGACACAGCGGGCACACAGCGGGGACACAGCGGGACACAGCGGGACACAGCGGGGACACAGTGGGACACAGCGGGACACAGCAGGCACACAGCGGGGACACAGCGGGACACAGCGGGACACAGCGGGGACAGAGAGGGACATACCGGAAACAGCGGGACATAGCGGGGGACAAAGCGGGACACAGTGGGGGACCCAGTGAGGACACAGCGGGACACAGCAGGGACACAGCAAGGACACAGCGGGGGACACAGCGGGACACAGCGGGGACACAGTGGGACACAGCGGGACACAACAGGCACACAGCGGGGACACAGCGGGACACAGCGGGACACAGCGGGGACAGAGAAGGACATAGCCGGACATGCGGGACACAGCGGGGGACACAGCGGGACATAGTGGGGGACCCAGTGAGGACACAGCGGGACACAGCAGGGGACACAGCAAGGACACAGCGGGGGACACAGCAGGGGACACAGCGGGACACAGCGGGGAACACAGCGAGGACACAGCGGGACACAGTGGGACAGAGCGTCGATACAGCGGGGACACAGCGTTACACAGCGAGGAAACAGCGGGACACAGCGGTGACACAGCGGGGACTCAGCAGGGGACACAGCGGGACACAGCGGGGGACACAGCAGGACACAGCGGGGGACACTGCGGGACACAATGTGGGACAGAGCATGGGACACAGCGAGACAGAGCGGGGACAAAGCTGGATACAGCGAGGTACACAGAGGGACACAGCGGGGAAACAGCGTGACACAAAAGGACACAGCGGGACACAGCGGGGGACACAGCGAGGACACAGCGGCACACAGTGGGGGACACAGCAAGGACAGAGCGGGACACAGCGGGGGACACAGCGGGACATAGCGGGGGACACAGCGGTGGACACAGCGGGGACACAGAGGGGACTCAGCAGAGGACATAGAGGGGAAAAAGCGGGACACCACGGGACACACTAGGACACAGCGGGACACAGCGGGGACACTGCGGGACACAGCCGGGGGACACAGCGGTGGACAGCGGGGGGACAGAGAAGGGACACAGCGGGACACAGAGAGGACACAGCTGGACACAGAAGGGTACACAGCGGGGCACAGCGGACACACCACGGGGACAGAGCTGGACACAGAGGGACACAGAGGGGACAGAGCGTGACACAGCAGGACACAGCGGGACACAACAGGGGACTCATCGCGACACAGCGGGGGACACAGGGAGGACACAGCTGGACACTGAGGGAGACAGAGAAAGACACAGCCGGACACAGCGAAACACAGCGTGACACAGTGGGGACACAGCAGGGGACACAGCGGGACACAGCGGGGGACACAGAGGGACACAGCGGGGTACACAGCAGGGACAAAGCGGGACACAGCGGGGGACACAGTGAGGACAAAGCGGGACACAGCGGTGACAAGCGGGACACAGCTGGGGACACTGCGGGACACAGCGGGACACAGCGGGGTCACAGCAAGGACACAGCGGGGGACACAGCGGGACACAGCCGGACACAGCCGGGGACACAGCGGGACACAGCGAGAGACACAGCAGGGGACACAGCGGGACACAGCGGGGAACAAAGAGAGGACACAGCGGGACCCAGCGGGACACAACGTCGATAGAGCGGAGACACAGCGGGACACAGCGGTGACACAACGGGAATCAGCAGGGGACACTGCGGGACAGAGAGGGACCCAGCAGGAACACAGCAAGGACACAGCGGGGGACACAGCGGGACACAGCGGGACACAGCGGGGGACACAGCAGGACACAGTGGGGAACACAGAGAGAGACACAGCAGGACCCAGCGGGACACAGCATCGAAACAGCAGAGACACAGCGGGACACAGTGGGTTACACAGCTGTTGACACAATGGGACACAGTGGGGGACACAGCGGGACACAGCAGGACACAGGGGGGCACAGCAGGGAAAATACGGGAGACACAGTGGGGAACAGAGCAGGACACAGCGGGGGACACAGAGAGGACACAGTGGGGACACAGCGAGACTCAGCCGGGGACACAGCGGGGGACAAAGCGGGACACCACGGGACACAGTGGGACACAGCGGGACACAAAGTGGTCACTGCGGGACACAGTGGGGGAAAAAGCGGGACACAGCGGTACACAGGGGGGACGCAGCAGGACACAGCGGGACACAGCGGGACATGGCGGGGGACACAGCGGGACACAGAGGGGGACATAGCGAGGACACAGCGGGTCACAGAGGGACACAGCGGGGGACACAGCGAGGACACAGTGGGGGACACAGTGGGGGAAACAGCTGGACACAGCGGGGAACCCAGCGAGGACACAGTGGGACACAGCGGGGGACACAGGGAGGACACAGCGGGACACAGCGGGGGACACAGCGAGGACACAGTGGGACACAGCGGCGACACAGAGGGTACTCAGCGGGGGACACATTTTGGGACAAAGTGGGACACCATGGGACACAGTGTTACACAGCGGGACACAGCGGCGACACTGCGGGACACAGCAGGACAAAGCGGGGGACACAGCCGGCCACAGCGGGCCACAGCGGGGCACACAGCGGGGGACAGCGGAGACAGAGAGTGGCCACAGCGAGAAACAGCGGTGACACAGCTGGACACAGCGGGGTACACAGCGGGCACACAGCGGGGAAACAGCGGGACACAGCGGGACACAGCAGGGACACAATGGGACACAGTGGGACAAAGCGGGAGACACAGCGGGACACAGCAGGCACACAGCGGGGACACAGAGGGACACAGCGGGGACAGAGCGGGACACAGCCGGACACAGCGCGACACAGCAGGGGACACAGCGGGACACAGTGGTGGACCCAGTGAGGACACAGCGGGACACAGCAGGGGACACAGCAAGGACACAGCGGGGGACACAGCGAGGACACAGCGGGACACAGCGGGAAACAGCGTGGGACAAAGCGGGAGATAGCAGGGGACACAGCCAGGACACAGCGGGACACAGCGGCGACAGATAGAGGACTCAGCGGGGGACACAGTGGGGAACAGAGCGGGACACAGCGGGACACAGCGGGGACAAAGCTTGAGACACAGCGGTGGACAGTGCGGGAGACAGAGGCGGACACAGCGTGGACACAGCGGAACACAGCGGGGACACAAAGGTGGCTCAGGGGGGGCCACAGCGGGGGACAAAGCGGGACACCACGGAACACAGCGGGACACAGCGTGAAACAGCGGTGAACCTGCGGGGACACAGCGGGACACAGCGGGGGACACAGCGGGACACAGCGGGGACACAGCGGGGACACAGCGGGACCCAGCAGGACACAGCGGGACACAGCAGGACACAGCGGGGGACACAGCGGGACACAGCGGGGACACAGAGGGGACTCAGCTGGGGACATAGCGGGGGACAAAGCGAGACACCACAGGACACAGTGGGACACAGCGGGACACAGCGGGGACACTGCGGGGACACAGCGGGAGAAAGCGGGGGACCCAGCGGGACCCAGCGGGACACAGCAGGACCCAGCGGGGAAACAGCGGGGACACAGTGGGACACAGCGAGGACACAGCGGGACACATCGGGACACTGCGGGGCACAGCGCGGGACACAGCGGGACACAGCGGGGGACACAGGGAGGACACAGCGGAACACAGCATGGGGACATAGCGAGGACACAGCGGGAAACAGCGAGACACAGCGGGACCCAGCGGGGACCCAGCGGGGACCCAGCAGTGGACACAGCGGGACACAGTGGGGGACAAAGCGGGACACCACGGAACACAGCAGGACACAGCGTGAAACAGCGGTGAACCTGCGGGGACACAGCGGGACACAGCGGGGGACACAGCGGGACACAGCGGGACACAGCGGGGGACACAGCCGGACACAGCACGGACACAGCGGGGACACAGCGGGACCCAACAGGACACAGCGGGGGACACAGCGGGACACAGCGGGACACAGCGGGGGACACAACAGGGACACAGTGGGACACAGTAGGACACAGCGTGGGACAAAGCAGGAGACAGCGGAGGGCACAGCGAGGACACAGCTGGACACAGCGGGGACACAGAGGGGACTCAGCAGAGGACATAGAGGGGATAAAGCGGGACACCACGGGACACAGTAGGACACAGCGGGACACAGCGGGGACACTGCGGGACACAGCCGGGGGACACAGCGGTGGACAGCGGGGGACAGAGAAGGGACACAGCGGGACACAGAGTGGACACAGCTGGACACAGAAGGGTACACAGCGGGGCACAGCGGACACACAACGGGGACAGAGCTGGACACAGAGGGACACAGAGGGGACAGAGCGTGACACAGCAGGACACAGCGGGACACAACAGGGGACTCAGCGGGACACAGCGGGGGACACAGGGAGGACACAGCTGGACACTGAGGGAGACAGAGCGAGGACACAGCCGGACACAGCGAAACACAGCGTGACACAGTGGGGACACAGCAGGGGACACAGCGGGACACAGCGGGGGACACAGGGACACAGCGGGGTATACAGCAGGGACAAAGCGGGACACAGCGGGGGACACAGTGAGGATAAAGCGGGACACAGCGGTGACACAGCGGGACACAGCTGGGGACACTGCGGGACACAGCGGGACACAGCGGGGACACAGCCAGGACACAGCGGGGGACACAGCGGGACACAGCCGGACACAGCCGGGGACACAGCGGGACACAGCGAGAGACACAGCGGCGGCAACAACAGGACACAGCGGGGAACAAAGAGAGGACACAGCGGGACCCAGCGGGATACAACGTCGATAGAGCGGGGACACAGCGGGACACAGTGGTGACACAACGGGACTCAGCAGGGGACACTGCGGACAGAGAGGGACCCAGCGGGAACACAGCAAGGACACAGCGGGGGACACAGCGGGACACAGCGGGGGACACAGCGAGTGGCACAGCGGGGGACACAGCATGACACAGTGGGGAACACAGAGAGAGACACAGCAGGACCCAGCGGGACACAGCATCGATTCAGCAGAGACACAGCGGGACACAGCGGGGTACACAGCTGTTGACACAACGGGACACAGTGGGGGACACAGCGGGACACAGCGGGACACAGCGGGGTACAGCAGGGACAAAACGGGAGACACAGTGGGGAACAGAGCAGGACACAGCGGGGGACACAGAGAGGACACAGTGGGGACACAGCGAGACTCAGCCGGGGACACAGCGGGGGACAAAGCGGGACACCACGGGACACAGTGGGACACAGCGGGACACAACGTGGTCACTGCGGGACACAGTGGGGGACAAAGTGGGACACAGCGGGACACAGGGGGGACGCAGCGGGACACAGCGGGACACAGCGGGACACGGCGGGGGACACAGCGGGACACAGAGGGGGACATAGCGAGGACACAGCGGGACACAGTGGGACACAGCGGGGGACACAGCGAGGACACAGTGGGAGACACAGTGGGGGAAACAGCTGGACACAGCGGAGAACGCAGCGAGGACACAGCGGGACACAGCGGGGGCCACAGGGAAGACACAGCGGGACACAGAGGGGGACACAGCGAGGACACAGTGGGACACAGCGGCGACACAGAGGGTACTCAGCGGTGGACACATTGTGGGACAAATTGAGACACCATGGGACACAGTGTTACACAGTGGGACACAGCGGCGACACTGCGGGACACAGCAGGACAAAGCGGGGGACACAGCGGGCCACAGCGGGCCACAGTGGGGCAC
The DNA here is from genome assembly GCF_000151885.1 of Dipodomys ordii. NCBI lineage: Eukaryota > Metazoa > Chordata > Mammalia > Rodentia > Heteromyidae > Dipodomys > Dipodomys ordii. The sequence continues at coordinate 1,787 of NW_012292024.1, read as the reverse complement.
ACAGCGGGGGACAGTGGAGACAGAGAGTGGCTACAGCGAGACACAGCGGTGACACAGCTGGACACAGCGGGGTACACAGCGGGACACAGCGGGGGACACAGTGGGGGACACAGCGGGACACTGCGGGGAACACAGCGAGGACACAGCGGGACACAGCGGGACACAGCGTCGATACAGAGGGGACTCAGCGGAGGACAGAGCGGGGGACACAGCGGGGGACAAAGTGGGACACCACGGGACACAGTGTGACACAGCGGGACACAGCGGGGACACTGCGGGGACACAGCAGGATAAAGCGGGGGACGCAGCGTGACACAGCGGGACACAGTGGGGGACACAGCGGGGGACAGCGTAGACAGAGAAGGGCCACAGCGGGACAGAGCGGGGCAGAGTTGGACACAGCGGGGTACACAGCGGGACACAGCGGTCACACCGGGGACACAACGGGACACAGCGGGACACAGCGGGACACAGTAGGGACACAGTGGGACAGAGCGGGACAAAGCGGGGGACACAGCGGGACACAGCAGGGGACACAGAGAGGACACATTGGGACACAGCGGGGGACACAGTGAGGACACAGCGGGATACAGCCGGGGAAAAAGTGGGACACAGCGGGGACACAGCAGTGGACACAGCGGGACACAGCGGGGGACACAGCCGGACACAGCAGGGGAAACAGTGGGGGACACAGCGGGACACACTGGGACACAGTGCGGGACACATGGGGGACACAGCGGGACACAGCGGGGACACAGCGGGACTCAGCGGGGGGACACAGCAGTATACAGCAGGACACAGTGGGGACACAGCAGGGACACAGCGGAAACACAGCTGGACAGAGCGGGGACACAGCTGGGGACACAACGGGACACATCTTGGGACACAGGGAGGACCCAGCGGAACACAGCGTGGGACACAGCGATGACACAGCGGGACACAGCGGGACAGAGCGGGGACACAGCAGTAGACACAGCGGGAACCAGTGGGGGACACAGCGGGACACAGCGGGGACTCACCAGGGGACACAGCGGGGGACAAATTGGGACACCACGGGACACAGTGGGACACAGCGGGACACAGCGGGGACACTGCAGGGACATAGCGGGACACAGCGGGGTACACAGCGGGACACAGCAGTGGACACAGCAGGGACACAGCGGGACACAGCGGGGGACACAGCGAGGACACAGCGGGTCACAGCGGGACACAGCGTGGGACAAAGCGGGGGACACAGCGAGGACACAGCGGGTCACAGCGGGACACAGCATGGGACAAAGCAGGAGACAGCGGGGGACACAGCGAGGACACAGCTGGACACAGCAGGGTACACAGCGGGACACAGCGGGAGACACAGAAGGGTACACAGCGGGACACAGCGAGAAACACAGCGAGGTCACAGCGGGAGCCAAAGTAGGACAACACGGGACACAGTGTGACACAGTAGGACACAGCGGGGACACTGCAGGGGCCCAGCGTTACAAAGCGGGCGACACAGCGGTACACAGTGGGAACACAGCGGGGGACACAGCGGGGGACAGCAGGGGACAGAGAGGGGACAAAGCGGGACACATCGGGGACACTGCTGGACACAGCGGGGTACACAGCGGGACACAGAGGGCACACAGTGGGGACACAACGGGGGACACAGCGGGACACAGCGGGTCACAGCGGCAGACACAGCGGGACACAGAGGGACACAGCGGGGGACACAGCGGAACACAGCGTGGGACATATCGAGGACACAGCGGGACACAGCGGGACACAGCAGGGACACAGCAGGGACA
>NW_012292023.1:0-8210 GCF_000151885.1 Dipodomys ordii | reverse complement strand
AGCGAGGACACAGCGGGACACAGCGGGACACAGCGTCGATACAGAGGGGACTCAGCGGAGGACACAGCGGGGGAAACAGCGGGGGACAAAGTGGGATACCACGGGACACAGTGTGACACAGCGGGACACAGCGGGGACACTGCGGGGACACAGCAGGACAAAGCGGGGGACATAGCGGGACACAGCGGCACACAGCGGGGGACACAGCCGGACACAGCGGGGGAAACAGTGGTGGACACAGTGGGACACGGTGGGACACAGCGGGGGACACATGGGGAACACAGCGGGACACAGCGGGGACACAGCGGGACTCAGCGGGGGACACAGCAGTATACAGCAGGACACAGCGGGGACACAGCAGGGACACAGCGGGGGACACAGCGGGACACAGCGGGACACAGCGGGGAACACAGCGGGACACAGAGGGGGACACAGAGGGGTACACAGCGGGACACAGCTGGGAACACAGCGGGTCACAGCGGGACACAGCGGGAACACAGCTGGACACAGCGGGGTACACAGTGGGACACAGGGGGCACACAGTGGGGACACAGCGGGGGACACAGCGGGACACAGCGGGTCACAGCGGGGGACGCAGCTGGGGACAGAGCGTGGGACAAAATGGGACACCACGGGACACAGTGTTACACAGCGGGACACAGCGGGGACACTGCGGGACACAGCAAGATAAAGCGGGGGACACAGCGGGACACAGCGGGCCACAGCGGGGGACAGCGGGGGACACAGCGGGACACAGTGGGCTACCCAGTGAGGACACAGCGGGACACAACAGGGGACACAGCGAGGACACAGCGGGGGACACAGCGGGGGACACAGCGGGACACAGTGGGGAACACAGCGAGGACACAGCGGGACACACGGGACACAGCGTCGATACAGCAGGGAGGCAGCGTTACACAGCGTGGTACACACTGTGGACACACGGGACACAGTGGGGGCACAGCGGGACACAGCGGGACACAGTGGGACACAGCGGGGACTCAGCGGGGGACACAGTGGGACACAGCGGGGGACACAGCGGGACACAGCGGGGGACACTTCGGGACACAGTGTGGGACAGAGCGTGGGACACAGCGAGACACAGCGGGGACAAAGCTGCACACAGCGGGGTACACAGAGGGACACAGCAGGGACACAGCGGGGAAACAGCGTGACACAAAAGGACACAGCTGGACACAGCGGGGTACACAGCGGGACACAGCGGGGACAGAGCGGGACACAGTCGGACACAGCGGGACACAGCGGGGCACCCAGCGGGACCCAGCGGGGGACCCAGCGAGGACATAGCGGGACACAGCGGGGGACACAGCGAGAACACAGCGGTGGACACAACAGGGGAAACAGCGGGACACAGCGGGGAACACAGCGAGGTTACAGCGGGGGACAAAACGGGACAACACGGGACACAGTGTGACACAGTGGGACACAGCGGGGACATTGCAGGGGCACAGCGGGACAAAGCGGGCGACACAGTGAGACACAGCGGGGGACACAGCGGGGGACAGCAGGGGACAGAGAGGGGACACAGCCGGACACAACAGGGGACACAGAGGGGTACACAGCGGGACACAGCCGGAAACACAGCGCGGACACAGTGGGACACACCGGGACACAGCGTCAATACAGCGGGGACAGAGAGGGTCACAGCAGGGACACAGCGGGACACAGCGGGACACAGCGGGGGACACAGCGGGACACAGCGGGGACACAGCGGGACACAGCGGGACACAGCGGGGGACACAGCGGAACACAGCGTGGGACACAGCGAGGACACAGCAGGAAACAGCGGGACACAGCGGGGACAGAGCAGGACACAGTCGGACACAGCGGGACACAGCGGGGACACAGCAGGACACAGCGGGGGACCCAGCGAGGACATAGCGGGACACAGCGGGGGACACAGCGAGGACACAGCGGTGGACACAACGGGGGACACAGCGGGACACAGCGGGGAACACAGCGAGGACACAGCGGGACACAGCGGGAAACACTGCGAGGTCACAGCGGGGGTCAAAGCGGGACAACACGGGACACAGTGTGACACAGTGGGACACAGCTGGGACACTAAAGGGGCACAGCGGGACACAGTGGGCGACACAGCGAGACACAGCGGGGGACACAGCGGGGGACAGCAGGGGACAGAGAGGGGACACAGCGGGACACAGCGGGACACAGCGGGGGACACAGAGGGGTACACAGCGGGACACAGCCGGGAACACAGCGCGGACACTGCGGGACACACCGGGACACAGCATCAATACAGCTGGGACAGAGAGGGTCACACCAGGTACAAAGCGGGACACAGCCAGGACACAGGGGGACACAGCGTTGACACAGCGGGGTCTCAGCGGGGGACACAGCGGGAGACAAAGAGCGACACCACGGAACACAGCGGGACACAGCAGGAAACAGCAGTGACACTGCGGGGACACAGTGGGACACAGCGGGGGACACAGCGGGACACAGAGGGGGACAGAGCGGGACACAGTGGGGGACAGAGCGTGGGACACAGCGAGACACAGCGGGGACAAAGCTGGACACAGCGGGGTACACAGAGGGACACAGCGGGGACGCAGCGGGGAAACAGCGTGACACAGCAGGACACAGCAGGACACAGCGGGGGACACATCGAGGACACAGGAGCACACAGCATGGGACACAGCAAGGACACAGTGGGACACAGCAGGGGACACAGCGGGAAATAGCGGGGAACACAGCGGGGGACACAGCGGGACACAGCGGGGGACACAGTGAGGACACAGCGGGACACAGCGGGGGACAGAGCGAGGACACATTGGGACACAGCGGGACACAGCGGGATTCAGCGGGGGACACAGCAGTACACAGCGGGACAAAGCGGGACACAGCGGGGACACAGCAGAGACACAGCGGGGGACAAAGCGGGACACAGCGGGGGACACAGGGATGACAGAGCAGGACCCAGCGGGACCCAGTGTGGATACAGCAGGGACCCAGCTGGACACAGCGGGACACAGCGGGGACACAGCAGTAGACACAGCGGGACACAGTGCCGGACACAGCGGGACACAGCGGGGGACAAAGGGAGGACACAGCGGGACCCAGCGGGACCCAGCGTCGATACAGCAGGGACACAGCGGGACACAGTGGGGTACACAGCTGGGGACACAGCGAGGACACAGCGGGACACAGCGGGGACACAGCGGGACACAGCCGGACACAGCGGGGGACACAGCGGAACACAGCGTGGGACACAGCGAAGACATAGCAGGACACAGCGGGACACAGCGGCGACACAGCAGGGACACAGCAGGGACACAGCGGGGACACAGTGGGGGCACAGCGGGACACAGCGGGACACAGTGGGACACAGCGGGGACAAAGCGTGAGACACAGCGGGGTACAGAGCTGGAGACAGCGGGGGACACAGCCAGGACACAGGGGGACACAGCATTGACACAGCGGGGTCTCAGCGGGGGACACAGCGGGAGACAAAGAGGGACACCACGGAACACAGCGGGACACAGCAGGAAACAGCAGTGACACTGCGGGTACACAGTGGGACACAGCGGGGGACACAGCGGGACACAGAGAGGGACAGAGCGGGACACAGTGGGGGACAGAGCGTGGGACACAGCGAGACACAGCGGGGACAAAGCTGGACACAGCGGGGTACACAGAGGGACACAGCGAGGACGCAGCGGGGAAACAGCGTGACAGAGCAGAACACAGCAGGACACAGCGGGGGACACATCGAGGACACAGGAGCACACAGCATGGGACACAGCAAGGACACAGTGGGACACAGCGGGGGACACAGTGGGACATAGCGGGGAACACAGCGGGGGACACAGCGGGACACAGCGGGACACAGCGGGGGACACAGGGAGGACACAGCGGGACACAGCGGGGGACAGAGCGAGGACACATTGGGACACAGCGGGACACAGCGGGATTCAGCGGGGGACACAGCAGTACACAGCGGGACAAAGCGGGACACAGCGGGGACACAGCAGAGACACAGCGGGAGACAGAGCGGGACACAGCGGGGGACACAGGGATGACAGAGCAGGACCCAGCGAGACCCAGCGTGGATACAGCAGGGACCCAGCTGGACACAGCGGGACACAGCGGGGACACAGCAGTAGACACAGCGGGACACAGTGCCGGAAACAGCGGGACACAGCGGGGGACAAAGGAAGGACACAGCGGGACCCAGCGGGACCCAGCGTCGATACAGCAGGGACACAGCGGGACACAGTGGGGTACACAGCTGGGGACACAGCGAGGACACAGCGGGACACAGCGGGGACACAGCGGAACACAGCGTGGGACACAGCGAAGACACAGCAGGACACAGCGGGATACAGCGGCGACCCAGCAGGGACACAGCAGGGACACAGCGGGGACACAGTGGGGGCACAGCGGGACACAGCGGGACACAGTGGGACACAGCGGGGACAAAGCGTGAGACACAGCGGGGTACAGAGCTGGAGACAGCGGGGGACACAGCCAGGACACAGGGGGACACAGCGTTGACACAGCGGGGTCTCAGCGGGGGACACAGCGGGAGACAAAGAGGGACACCACGGAACACAGCGGGACACAGCAGGAAACAGCAGTGACACTGCGGGGACACAGTGGGACACAGCGGGGGACAGAGCGGGACTCAGAGGGGGACAGATCGGGACACAGTGGGGACAGAGCGTGGGACACAGCGAGACACAGCGGGGACAAAGCTGGACACAGCGGGGTACACATAGGGACACAGCGGGGACGCAGCGGGGAAACAGCGTGACACAGCAGGACACAGCGGGACACAGCGGGGGACACATCGAGGACACAGGAGCACACAGCATGGGACACAGCAAGGACACAGTGGGACACAGCGGGGGACACAGCGGGACATAGCGGGGAACACAGCGGGGGACACAGCGGGACACAGCGGGGGACACAGTGAGGACACAGCGGGACACAGCGGGGGACAGAGCGAGGACACATTGGGACACATTAGGACACAGCGGGATTCAGCGGGGGACACAGCAGTACACAGCGGGACAAAGCGGGACACAGCGGGGACACAGCAGAGACACAGCGGGGGACAAAGCGGGACACAGCGGGGGACACAGGGATGACAGAGCAGGACCCAGCGGGACCCAGTGTGGATACAGCAGGGACCCAGCTGGACACAGCGGGACACAGCGGGGACACAGCAGTATACACAGTGGGACACAGTGCCGGACACAGCGGGACACAGCGGGGGACAAAGGGAGGACACAGCGGGACCCAGCGGGACCCAGCGTCGATACAGCAGGGACACAGCGGGACACAGTGGGGTACACAGCTGGGGACACAGCGAGGACACAGCGGGACACAGCGGGGACACAGCGGGACACAGCCGGACACAGCGGGGGACACAGCGGAACACAGCGTGGGACACAGCGAAGACATAGCAGGACACAGCGGGACACAGCGGCGACACAGCAGGGACACAGCAGGGACACAGCGGGGACACAGTGGGGGCACAGCGGGACACAGCGGGACACAGTGGGACACAGCGGGGACAAAGCGTGAGACACAGCGGGGTACAGAGCTGGAGACAGCGGGGGACACAGCCAGGACACAGGGGGACACAGCATTGACACAGCGGGGTCTCAGCGGGGGACACAGCGGGAGACAAAGAGGGACACCACGGAACACAGCGGGACACAGCAGGAAACAGCAGTGACACTGCGGGTACACAGTGGGACACAGCGGGGGACACAGCGGGACACAGAGAGGGACAGAGCGGGACACAGTGGGGGACAGAGCGTGGGACACAGCGAGACACAGCGGGGACAAAGCTGGACACAGCGGGGTACACAGAGGGACACAGCGGGGACGCAGCGGGGAAACAGCGTGACACAGCAGGACACAGCGGGACACAGCGGGGGACACATCGAGGACACAGCGGCACACAGCATGGGACACAGCAAGGACACAGTGGGACACAGCGGGGGACACAGTGGGATATTGCGGGGAACACAGCGGGGGACACAGCGGGACACAGCGGGACACAGCGGGGGACACAGGGAGGACACAGCGGGACACAGCGGGGGACAGAGCGAGGACATATTGGGACACATTGGGACACAGCGGGATTCGGCGGGGGACACAGCAGTACACAGCGGAACAAAGCGGGACACAGCGGGGACACAGCAGAGACACAGCGGGGGACAGAGCGGGACCCAGCGGGGGACACAGGGATGACAGAGCAGGACCCAGCAGGACTCAGCGTGGATACAGCAGGGATCCAGCTGGACACAGCGGGACACAGCGGGGACACAGCAGTAGACACAGCGGGACACAGTGCCGGACACAGCGGGACACAGCGGGGGACAAAGGGAGGACCCAGCGGGACCCAGCGGGACCCAGCGTCGATACAGCAGGGACACAGCGGGACACAGTGGGGTACACAGCTGGGGACACAGCGAGGACACAGCGGGACACAGCGGGACATAGCGGGGACACTGCGGGAACATAGCAGCACACAGCGGGGTACACAGCGGGACACAGTGGGACACAGCTGGGGACACAGCGGGGACACAGCGGGACACAGCAGAACACAGCGGGAGTCAAAGCGGGAGACAGCGGGGGACACAGCGGAACACAGCGTGGGACACAGCGAGGACACAGCAGGACACAGTGGGACACAGCGGCGACACAGCAGGGACACAGCAGGGACACAGCGGGGACACAGTGGGGGCACAGCGGGACACAGCGGGACACAGTGGGACACAGCGGGGACAAAGCGTGAGACACAGCGGGGGACAGAAAGGGAGACAGCAGGGGACACAGCGAGGACACAGCAGGGCACAGCGGGACACAGCAGGGACAGAGCGGGACACAGCGGGACACAGCGGGACACAGCGGGGACACAGCAGGAGACAAAGAGGGACACCACGGAACACAGCGGGACACAGCAGGAAACAGCAGTGACACTGCGGGTACACAGTGGGACACAGCGGGGGACACAGCGGGACACAGAGGGGGACAGAGCGGGACACAGTGGGGGACAGAGCGTGGGACACAGCGAGACACAGCGGGGACAAAGCTGGACACAGCGGGGTACACAGAGGGACACAGCGGGGACGCAGCGGGGAAACAGCGTGACACAGCAGAACACAGCAGGACACAGCGGGGGACACATCGAGGACACAGGAGCACACAGCATGGGCCACAGCAAGGACACAGTGGGACACAGCAGGGGACACAGCGGGAAATAGCGGGGAACACAGCGGGGGACACAGCGGGACACAGCGGGGGACACAGTGAGGACACAGCGGGACACAGCGGGGCACAGAGCGAGGACACATTGGGACACATTGGGACACAGCGGGATTCAGCGGGGGACACAGCAGTACACAGCGGGACAAAGCGGGACACAGCGGGGACACAGCAGAGACACAGCGGGGGACAGAGCGGGACACAGCGGGGGACACAGGGATGACAGAGCAGGACCCAGCGGGACCCAGCGTGGATACAGCAGGGACCCAGCTGGACACAGCGGGACACAACGGGGACACAGCAGTAGACAGAGCGGGACACAGTGCCGGACAGAGCGGGACACAGCGGGGGAAAAAGGGAGGACCCAGCGGGACCCAGCGGGACCCAGCGTCAATACAGCAGGGACACAGCGGGACACAGTGGGGTACACAGCTGGGGACACAACAAGGAGACAGCGAGACACAGCGGGACACAGCCGGGACACTGCGGGAACATAGCAGGACACAGCGGGTACACAGCGGGACACAGCGGGACACAGCTGGGGACACAGCGGGGACACAGCGGGACACAGCGGAACACAGCAGGAGTCAAAGCGGGAGACAGCGGGGGACACAGCGAGGACACAGGGGGACACTAGGGCGACACATAGGGGACTCAGCGGGGGACACAGCGTGGGACAAAGTGGGACACCACGGGACTCAGTGTGACACAGCGGGACACAGCAGGAACACTGCGGGACAAAGCAGGACAAAGCGTGGGACACAGCGGGACACAGCGGGATACTGCGGGGGACATAGCGGGACACAGCGGGGGGACACAGGGAGGACAAAGCAGGATACAGCGGGGCACAGAGCGAGGACACATTGGGACATAGTGGGATTCAGTGGGGGACACAGCAGTACTCAGCGGGACAAAGCGGGACACAGTGGGGACACAGCGGGGAT
>NW_012292022.1:0-5331 GCF_000151885.1 Dipodomys ordii | reverse complement strand
GCGGGCCACAGCGGGGCCACAGCAGGACACAGCGGGACACAGCGGGGGACACACCGGGGGATAGCAGGCACACAGCGGGACACAGCGGGACACAGCGGGACACAGCAGGACACAGCGGGGAACACAGCAGGACACACAGCGAGACACAGCGGGACACAGAGGGGGACATAGCATGGACAAAGCGGGTCACAGCGGGGAAATAGTGGGGGACACAGCGGGGGACACAGCGGGGTACAGAAGGACACAGCGAGGACACAGCGGGACACAAGAGGACACAGCGGGGACACAGCGGGGACACAGCAGCGACATAGAGGAACACAGCGGGGACACAGAGGGACTCAGCGGTTACACAGCGAGGACACACCAGGGACACAGCGGGACACAGCGGAGACACAGCAGGGACACAGTGAGACACAGCGAGGACACAGCGGGACACAGCGTGGGATACAACGGGGGACAGCGGTGACACACCGGCGGACAGCGTGGACAGAGCGGGGACACAGCAGGGGACCCAGCGAGGACACAGCGTGACACATGGGAACACAGCGGGACACAGCGGGGGACCCAGCCAGGACACAGCGGGACACAAATGGGGACACAGCAAGGACACAGTGGGACATAGCGGGAAAGAGCGGGACACAGCAAGGGACACAGCCGGGGACACAGCGCCACCCAGCAGGGGACACAGCGGGGACACAGCGGGACACAGTGTGGACACAGCGGGACACAGCGGGACACATCGGGGGACACAGCAGGACACTGCAGGGTACACAGCGGGACACAGCGGGGACACAGCAGGGGCACAGTGGGAAACAGCGGGACACAGCGGGGGACAAACGGGACACATCGGGACACAGCGGGACACAGCGGGGAACACAGCGGAGGACACAGAGCTGCACACAGCGGGAGAGAGTGGAACACAGCACGAACACAGCAGGGACACAGCGGGACATAGCAGGGACAAAGCGAGGACAGAGCGGGACACAGAGGTACACAGCGAGGGACACAGCGGGGACACAGCAGGGGACACAGTGGGACACAGCAGGGGATACAGCGAGGACACAGAGGGGAAATAGGGGGACACTGCTGGACACAGTGGGACACAGCGGGGACACATAGGGACATAGCAGTTACACAGCGAGGACACACCAGAAACACAGCGGGAAACATCGGGGACACAGCGGGGGACACAGTGGGGAACACAGCGGTAAACAACGGGGGACACAGCGGGACTCAGTGGGGGACACAGCAAAGAACACAGCCGGACACAGCGGGGGACACTGGAACACAGCGGGACACAACCGGACACAGCTGGGGACACAGCGGGTGACAGCGGGGAAAACAGCGGGAAACAGCGGGGGACACAGCGAGGACACAGCAGGACACAGCCTGGGACACAACAGGACACAGGGGGTACACAGAGGCAGACACAGCGGTACACATCGTGACACAGCGGGGACACAGCGGGGACACAGCGGGCCACAGCGGGCCACAGCGGGGAAACAGCAGGACACAGCGGGACACAGCGGGGGACACACCGGGGGATAGCAGGCACACAGCGGGACACAGCGGGACACAGCGGGACACAGCAGGGGACACAGCATGGACACAGCGGGTCACAGCGGGGAAATAGTGGGGGACACAGCGGGGGACATAGGGGATACAGAAGGACACAGCGAGGACACAGCGGGACACAGGAGGACACAGCGGGGACACAGAGAGACTGAGCAGTTACACAGCGAGGACACACCAGGGACACAGCGGGACACAGCGGAGACACAGCAGGGACACAGTGAGACACAGCGAGGACACAGCAGGACACAGCGTGGGATACAGCAGGGGACAGTGGTGAAAAACCAGCGGACAGCGGGGACACAGCGGGACACAGCAGGACACAGCGGGGGACACAGCGGGACACAGTGGGGGACACAAATGGGGACACAGCGAGACACAGCGGGGGACACAGCGAGGACACAGCGGTAAACAGTGGGGATACAACGGGGGACACAGTGGGACAATGCGGGGACACAGAGGGACTTTGCGGTTACACAGTGAGGACACAGCAGGGACACAGCGGGACACAGCGGGGACAGAGCGGGGACACAGCGGGACACAGCGCTGGACACAGCAGGACACAGGGGGACAAAGCGGGACACAGCAGGGACACAGCGGGACACAGTGGGGACACAGCAGGGGACCAGCAGGACACAGAGGGGAACAAAGGGGGCACACAGCGGGACACAGTGGGACACAGCGGGGTACACAGCAGGACACAGCGTGGACACAGCAGGGGCACAGTGGGAAACAGCGGGACACAGCGGGGGACAAAGCGGGACACACCAGGATACAGCTGGACACAGCGGGGGACACAGCAGGGGACACAGAGCCGCACACAGCGGGAGAGAGTGGAACACAGCAGGGACAGATCGGGAACACACCGGGGGACCCAGCGAGGACACAGCGTGACACATGGGGACACAGTGAGACACAGCGGGGGACCCAGCGATGACACAGCGGGACACAAATGGGGACACAGCAAGGACACAGCGGGACACAAAGGACACAGCAGGGACACATCGGGGGACCCAGCTGGTCCCTGCAGGGTACACAGCGGGACAAAGCGGGACACAGCGGGACACAGCAGTGACACAGCGGGGGACACAGTGGGACACAGCAGGGGAAACAGCGGGACACAGCGGGGACACAGCAGGGGCACAGTGGGAAACAGCGGGACACAGCGGGGGACAAAGCGGTACACACCGGGATACAGCGGGACACAGCGGGGAACACAGCAGGGGACACAGAGCCGCACACAGCGGGAGAGAGTGGAACACAGCAGGGACACAGCGGGGACACAGCGGGACATCGCGGGGACAAAGCGAGGACAGAGTGGGACACAGAGGTCCACAGCGAGGGACACAGCGGGGGACAGTGGGGACAAACCGGGGAACAACGGGGACACAGCAGGACACAGCAGGGGACAGAGCAGGATATAGCGGGGGACACAGCAGGGACACAGCGGGGACACAGCGGGACACAGCGGGACACAGCGGGGACACAGAGGGGACACAGCGGGACACAGCGGGGGACACAGCAGGGGACACAGCGGGGGACAGCGGGGACACGGAGGGACACAGCAGGACACAGCGGGTACACAGCAAGGACACAACGGGACACAGCGGGACACAGCGGGGGATACAGCAGGGGACACAGCGGGACACAGCGGGGGACACAGCGGGACACAGCGGGACACAGCGGGAAACAGCGGGGACACAGAGAGAACACAGCGGGACACAGCGGGACACAGAGGGGAAACAGCGGGGGACAGCATGGAGAAAAAGCGGGAACACAGCGGGGACACAGCGGAACACAGTGAGGACACAGCGTGGGACAGCAGGGAGACACAGCGGGGAAACAGAGGGACACAGCAGGACACAGCGGGGACACAGCAAGGACACAACGGGACACAGCGGGACACAGCGGGGGACACAGCAAGGGACACAGCGGGTACACAGCAGGTCACAGCGGGACACAGCGGGAAACACAACGGGACACAGCGGGGGAAACAGCGGGACACAGCGGGTACACAGCAGGGGACACAGCAGGACACAGAGGGGAACAAAGTGGGCACATAAGTGGGACACAGCGGGGGACACAGCGGGACAAAGCGGGACACAGTGGGGACAGAGTGGGACACAGCGGGGACACAGCGGTGGACACAGCGGGGACACAGCGGGGACTGAGTGGGACACAGCGGGGACAGATTGGGACACAGCGGGGACACAGCGGGACACACCGGGGACACAGCGGGGACACAGTGGGACACAGGACGGACACAATGGGACACAGCGGGACACAGCGGGGGACACAGCAGGGGACACAGCGGGACACAGCGGGGACAAAGCGGGGGACAAAGCGGGGACACAGCGGGACACAGCGGGACAAAACAGGACACAGCTGGACACAGCGGGGACACAGCAGGGGACACAGCGGGGGACAGCGGGGACACAGCCGGACACAGCAGGACACAGCGGGAAACAGCGGGGACACAGAGAGAACACAGCGGGACACAGCGGGACACAGAGGGGAAACAGCGGGGGAGAGCAGGGGACACAAGGAGGACAAAGCGGGACACAGAGGGACACAGCAGGGGACACAGCAAGGCCACAGCGGGACACAGCGGGATACAGCAGGACAAAGGGGGACACAGCGGGACACAGCGGGGACACAGCAGGGGACACAGCGGGACACAAAGGGGTACCCAGCTTTACACAGCGGGGACACAGCTGGGCACAGCGGGGACACAGATGGGACACAGCATAGGACACAGCGGGACACAACGGAGACAAAGCGGGGACACAGTGAGACACAGCGAGGACACAGCGGGACACAGCGGAGGACACAGCGGGAGACAGCGGTGACACACCGGCGGACAGCGGGGACACAGAGGGACACAGCAGGGGACACAGTGGGTCACAGTGGGGGACACAGCCGGGGACACAGCGGGACACAGCTGGGGACACAGCGAGGACACAGCGGAACACAGCGGGGGACACAGAGGGGGACAGCGGGACACAAATGCAGACAGCGGGGACACAACGGGACACAGCGGGGGACATCGGGGACACAGCGGGACACAGCGGGACACAGCAGGGACACAGCGGGTCACAGCGGGGACACAGTGTGGGACACAGCGAGGACAGAGCGGGACACAGAGGGATACACAGAATGGACGCAGCATGACACATGGGGACACAGCGGGACCCAGTGGGGGATACAGAGAGGAAACAGCGGGACACAAATGGGGACACAGCAAGGACACAGCGTGACACAGATGCAAAGAGCGGGACACAGCGGGGGACACAACCGGGGTCACAGCGAGACACAGCGGGCACAGCGGGGGACACAGCAGTGTAACATCGGGTCACAGCGGGGACACAGTGGGGGACACAGCAAGGACACAGCGGGACACAGAGGGATACACAGCGAGGACACAGCGGGACACAGTGGGACACATCGGGGGACACAGCGCGACACTGCCGGGTTCACAGCGGGACACAGCGGGACACAAAGGGACACAGCAGGGACACAGCGGGGGACACAGTGAGTCACAGCGGGGGACAAAGTGGGACACACAGGGACACAGTGGGACACAGCGGAGGACACAGAGCTGCACACAGCGGCAGAGAGTGGAACACAGCACCGACACAGCAGGGACACAGCGGGACATAGCGGGGACAAAGCGAGGACAGAGCAGGACACAGAGGTACACAGCGAGGGACACAGCGGGGGACAGTGGGGACAAACCGGGAACAACGGGGACACAGTGGG
>NW_012292021.1:0-2651 GCF_000151885.1 Dipodomys ordii | reverse complement strand
GCTGTGTCCCCGCTGTGTCCTGCTGTGTCCCCGCTGTGTCCCCCGCTGTGTCCCGCTGTGTACCCCGCTGTGTCCTGCTATGTTTCCGCACTGTCTCCCCCTTGTCCACCACTGTGTCCCGTTGTTTCCAGTGGTGCCCCGCTTTGTCCCCCGGTAAGTCCCCGCTGTGTCCCCACTGTGTCCCGCTGTGTCCTCCCTGTGTCCCCCGTGTGTCCCTGCTGTTTCCCCGCTGTGTCCCGCTGAGTCCCGCTGTGTACTGCTGTGTCCTCCGCTGAGTCCCGCTGTGTCCCCGCTGTGTCCCAATGTGTCCTCGCTGTGTCCCCCACTGTGTCCCGCTGTGTCCCCCCTTTATCCCATGCTGTGTCCCGCTGTGGCCCCCGCTGTGTCCCCCGCTGTGTCCCACTGTGTACCCCGCTGTGTCCTGCTATGTTCCCCCAGTGTCCCCGCTGTGTTCCGCTGTGTCCCGTGATGTCCCGCTTTGCCCCCGCTGTGTTCCCCGGTGAGTCCCCGCTGTGTCCCCGCTGTGTCCCGCTGTGTCCTCCCTGTGTCCACCGCTGTGTCCCGATGTGTTCCCCGCTGGGTCCCGCTGTGTCTACTGCTGTGTCCCCCTCTGAGTTCCGCTGTGTCCCCTCTGTGTCCCAATGTGTCCTCGCTGTGTCTCGCTCTGTCCCGCTCTGTCCCCGCTGTGTCCAGCTGTGTCCCCACTGTGTGTCCGCTGTGTCCTGCTGTGTACCCCGCTGTGTCCAGTTGTGTCCCCGCTGTGTCCCCCTGTTTCCCCCTCTGTGTCCCTCTGTGTCCCCCGCTGTATCCCTGCTTTGTCCCCCCTGTGTCCCCACTGTGTCCCGCTGTGTCCTCGCTTGTCCCCTGTTGTGTCCCGCTGTGTCCCCCGCTGTGTCCCGCTGTGTCCCCGTTGTCCCCCGGTGTGTCCGTGCTGTCCCCTGTTGTGTCTCCCGCTGTGTCCTTGCTGTTTCCCCTCTGTGTCCCGCTGTGTCCCCGCTGTGTCCCGCTGTTTCCCCCTCTGTTTTCCCCACTGTGTCCCCCACTGTGTGGGCTGTATACCCCGCTGTGTCCCCTGCTGTGTCCCCCGTTGTGTCCCGTTGTGTGCTGCTGTGTCACCGCTGTCCACCGCTGTGTCCCACTGTGTCCCGCTGTGTTCCCCGCTGTATCCCTCTGTGTCCCCGCTGTGTCCTGCTCTGTCCCCCAATGTATCCCTCTGTATCCCCGCTGTGTCCCCGCTGTGTCCGGCTGTGTCCCCCGCTGTGTCCCCTGTTGTGTCCCGCTGTGGCCCTGCTGTGTCCACACTGTGTCCCCGCTGTGTCCCCCTTGTCCCCAGGTGTGTCCCCGCTGTCCCGCGTTGTGTCCCCCGCTGTGACCCGCTGTGTCCCGCTGTGTCCCCCCTTTTTCCCCGCTGTGTCAAACTGTGTCTCGCTGTGTCCCCCGCTGTGTCCCCCGCTGTGTCCCGCTGTGTCATCCGCTGTATCCCGCTGTGTCCACTGCTGTGTCCTCGCTGTGTCCCGCTTTTTCCCCCGCTGTGTACCACTGTGTCCTCGCTGTGTCCCGCTGTGTCCTCGCTGTGTCCCCTGCTTTGTCCTGCTGTGTCCCCCACTCAGTCCCGCTGTGTCCCGCTGTGTCTGTGCTGTGACCCTCAGTGTCCCGGTGTGTCCCCGCTGTGTCCCCGCTGTGTCCCGCTGTGTATACCTCGCTGTGTCCAGCTTTGTCCCCGCTGTGTCTCGCTGTGTCCCACGCTCTGTTGCCAACTGTGTTCCACTGTGTCCCCCGCTCTGTCCCGCTGTGTCCCTCTGTGTCCCCCGCTGTGTCCCCGCTGTGTCCCCGCTGTGTCCCGCTGTGTCCTCGCTGTGACCCCCGCTGTTTCCCGCTCTGTCCCCCGCTGTGTCTCACGCTTTGTCCCGTCTTTGTCCCACTGTGTCCCGCTGTGTCCCGCTGTGTCCCCCACTTTGTCCCCTTGTGTCCCCAGCTGTGTAACCTGCTGTGTAACGCTGTGTCCCCGCTGTATAGACGCTGTGTCCCGTTGGGTCCCGCTGTGTCCTCGCTGTGTTCCCCATTGTGTACCGCTCTGTCCCGCACTGTGTCCCCCTCTGTGTCCTGCTGTGTCCCCTGCTGTGTCCCGTTGTGTCCCGCTGTGTCCCCCGCTGTGTCCCTGTTGTGTCCCTGCTGTGTCCCCGCTGTGTCCCGCTGTGTCCCGCTGTGTCCCGCTGTGACCCTGCTCAGTCACCCTGTGTCCCCGCTTTGTCCCGCTGTGTCGTCGCTCTGTCTCCCGCTGTGTCCCGCTGAGTACCCCACTGTGTCCCACTGTGTCCCCTCTCTGTATCCTGCAATCCCCTGCTGTGTCCCCTGCTGTGTCCTGCTGTGTCCCGCTGTGTCCCCCGGTGTGTCCCCCTGTGTCCCTGCAGTGTCCCTGCTGTGTCCTGCTGTGTCCCGCTGTGTCCTGCTGTGTCCTGTTGTGTCCGGCTTTGTCACCCCCTGTGTCCCCCGCTGAGTCCCACTGTGTCCCCGCTGTGTCCCAATGTGTCCTCACTGTGTCCCCCGCTGTGTCCCGCAATGTCTCCCCTGTGTCCACTGCTGTGTCCTGCTGTGTCCCCCGCTGTGGCCTCGCTGTGTCCCGCTCTGTCTCCCCCTTGTTCCCCGCAATG
>NW_012292020.1:0-2784 GCF_000151885.1 Dipodomys ordii | reverse complement strand
CCCGCTTTTTCCCCTGCTGTGTCCCCCCGCTGAGTCCCCGCTGTGTCCCCGTTGTGTCCTGCTGTGTCCTCGCTGTGTCCCCCGCTGTCTCCAACTCTGTCCCCCACTGTGTCTCACGCTTTGTCCCCGCTGTATCGACGCTGTGTCCCTCTGGGTCCCGCTGTGTCCTCGCTGTGTTTCCCGTGGTGTCCCGCTGTGTATCCCTCTGTGTCCCCTTCTGTGTCCCGCTGTGTCCCCGCTGTGTCCCGCTGTGTCCCGCTGTGTACTGCTGTGTCCCCCGCTGAGTCCCGCTGTGTGCCAGCTGTGTTCCGCTGTGTCCCACCTGTGTCCCCCGCTTTGTCCCGCTGTGTCCCGCTGTGTCCCCCGCTTTGTCCCCCGCTGTGTCCCGCTGTGTCCCACTGTGTCCTGCTGTGTACTGCTGTGTCCCCCGCTGAGTTCCGCTGTGTCCCAGCTGTGTCCCAGCTGTGTCCCGCTGTGTCCCACCTGTGTCCCCCGCTGTGTCCCGCTGTGTCCCCCGCTTTGTCCTTCTCTGTGTCCCGCTGTGTCCCCCGCTGTGTCCCCAGCTGTGTCCTGCTGTGTCCCCCGCTGTGTCCCGTTTTGTCCTGCTGTGTCCCCCGCTGTGTCTCTGCTGTGTGTCCCCGCTGTGTCACGCTGTGTCCCGCTGTGTCCTCGCTTTGTCCCCCGCTGTGTTCCGCTGTGTCCCTGCGGAGTACCGCTGTGTCCCCACTCTGTCCCGCTTTGTCCCCGCTGTATGGACGCTGTGTCCCGCTGGATCCCGCTGTGTCCTCGTTGTGTTCCCCGCTGTGTCTCGCTATGTACCCCTCTGTGTCCCCCTCTGCTTCCCGCTGTGATCACGCTGTGTCCCGCTGTGTCCCACTGTGTCCCGCTGTGTCCCCCGCGGTGTCCCTGCTGTGTCCCCGGTGTGTCCCGCTGTGTCCCGCTGTGTACTGCTGTGTCCCCTGCTGAGTTCCGCTGTGTCCCCCTGTGTCCCAATGTGTCCTCGCTGTGTCACGCTCTGTCCTGCTCTTTCGCCGCTGTGTCCCGCTGTGTCCCGCTGTGTCCCCACTGTGTGCCCGCTGTGTCCCGCTGTGTACCCTGCTGTGTCAAACTGTGTCCCCCTGTGTCCCGCTTTGTCCCCTCGCTGTCCCCTGTTGTCCCACGCTGTGTCCAGCTGTGTCCCGCTGTGTCCCCCCGCTTTGTCCCGCTGTGTCCCTGCAGTGTCCCTGCTTTGTCCCGCTGTGTCACACTGTGTCCCGTGGTGTCCCGCTTTGTCCCCCGCTGTGTCCTCAGTGTGTTTCCCCTGTGTCCCACTGTGTACCCCTCTGTGTCCACCGCTGTGTCCCGATGTGTACCCCGCTGTGTCCAGCTGTGTCCTCGCTGTGTCCCCCGCTGACTCCCGCTTTGTCCCACGCTGTGTCCCGCTGTGACCCACTGTGTCCTCGCTGTGCCCCCCGCTGTGTCTCGCTGTGTCCCCCACTGTGTCCCGCTGTGTCCCGCTGTGTCCCGCTGTGTACCCCGCTGTGTCCCGCTATGTTCCCGCAGTGTCCCTGCTGTGTCCCGCTGTGTCCACTGCTGTGTCCCGTGGTGTCCCAGTTTGTGCCCCGCTGTGTCCCCCGGTGAGTCCCCGCTGTGTCCTGCTGTGTCCCCCACTGGGTCCCGCTGTGTCTACTGCTGTGTCCTCGCTGTGTCCCACTATGTTCCGCTGTGTCCTCGCTGTGTTCCCAGCTGTGTCTTCGCTGTGCCCCCCGCTGTGTCTCGCTGTGTCCCCCACTGTGTCCCGTTGTGTCCCGCTGTGTCCCGCTGTGTACCCCGCTGTGTCCCGCTATGTTCCCTCAGTGTCCCCGCTGTGTCCTGCTGTGTCCACTGCTGTGTCCCGTGGTGTCCCAGTTTGTGCCCCGCTGTGTCCCCCGGTGAGTCCCCGCTGTGTCCTGCTGTGTCCCCCACTGGGTCCCGCTGTGTCTACTGCTGTGTCCTCGCTGTGTCCCGCTAGGTTCTGCTGTGTCCTCGCTGTGTCCCCCGCTTTGTCCCGCTGTGTCCCCGCTGTGTCCACTGCTGTGTCCCGCTGTGTAGCCCGCTGTGTCCCGCTATGTTCCCGCATTGTCCCCGCTGTGTCCCGCTGTGTCTCACTGTGTCCCGTGGTGTCCCAGTTTGTCCCCCGCTGTGTCCCCTGGTGAGTCCCCGCTGTGTCCCGCTGTGTCTTGCTGTGTACCCCGCTGTGTCCAGCTGTGTCACGGCTGTGTCCCGCTGTAGCCCATCTCTGTCTCCGCTGTGTCCCACTGTGTCCCCCACTTTGTCCCGCTGTGTCCCGCCGTGTCCCCCGCTTTGTCCTGCTGTGTCCCCGCAGGGTCCCGCTGTGTCCCACTGTGTCACACTGTGTCCCGTGGTGTCCCTCTTTGTCCCCTTCTGTGTCCCCCGCTGAGTCCCCTCTGTTTGGCCGCTGTGTCCCTCTGTGTCCTCGCTGTGTCCCCCGCTGTCTCCCGCTTTGTCCCCCGCTGTGTTCCGCTGTGTCACGCTGTGTCCTCGCTGTGTCCCCCGCTGTGTCCCGCTGTGTCCCGCTTTGTCCCGCTGTGTCCTCGCTGTGTCCCCTGCTGTGTCCCGTTGTGTCCCCAGCTGTGTACCTCGCTGTGGCCCAATGTGTCCTCGCTGTGTCATGCTCTGTCCTGCTCTGTCCCCGCTGTGTCCCGCTGTGTCCTGCTGTGCCCCACTGTGTGCCCGCTGTGGCCCTTTGTGTACCCCGCTGTGTCCAGACTGTGTCCCTGCTGTGTCCCGCTGTGTCCCCTCTCT
>NW_012292019.1:0-2782 GCF_000151885.1 Dipodomys ordii | reverse complement strand
TGCCATTGTGTCCTCGCTGTGTTCCCCACTGTGTACCGCTGTGTACACCTCTGTGTCCCCCTCTGTGTCCCGCTGTGTCCCCCGCTGTGTCCCCCTGTGTTCCGCTGTGTCCTCGCGGGGTCCCCCGCTGGCTCCCGCTCTGTCCCCCGCTGTGTCTCACACTTTGTCCCCGCTGTGTCCTACTGTCTCTCGCTGTGTCCGGCTGTGCCCCCACTGTGTCCCGTTTGTCCACAGCTGTGTACCACGCTGTGTAACGCTTTGTCCCCCGCTCTGTCCCCTGCTGAGTCCCATCTCTGTCGCCGCTGTGTCCTGCTGTGTCCTCACTGTGTCCCCTGCTGTCTCCTGCTTTGTCCCCTGCTGTGTCCCGCTGTGTCCTGTGTGTCACGCTGTGTCCCCGCTGTGTTAGCGCTGTGTCCCTCTGTGTACCCCGCTGTGTTCAGCTTTGTCCCCGCTGTGTCTCGCTGTGTCCCACGCTCTGTCCCCCACTGTGTCCTGCTGTTTCCCCAGCTGTGTCCCGCTGTGTCCCCTGCTGTGTCCCGCTGTGTCCTGGTATGTCACGCTGTGTCCCCGCTGTGTTCACGCTGTGTCCCTCTGTGTACCCCGCTGGGTTCAGCTTTGTCCCCGCTGTGTCTCGCTGTGTCCCACGCTCTGTCACCCGCTGTGTCCCGCTGTGTCCCCCGCTGTGTCCCGCTGTGACCCGCAGGGTCACGATATTTCCCTCTGTGTCCCGCTGTCTTTCGTGGGTGTCCCGCTTTATCCGCCGCTGTGTCCCCCGCTGAGTCCCCGCTGTGTCTGCTTTGTCCTCGCTGTGTCCACTGCTGTCTCCCGCTTTATCCCCTGCTGTGTCTCATGCTTTGTCCTCGCTGTGTCCCATTGTGTCTCGCTGTGTCCTGCTGTGCCCTCACTGTGTCCCGTTTGTGCCCAGCTGTGTACTACCCTTTGTAACGCTGTGTCCCCGCTGTATCGACGCTGTGTTCCGCTGGGTCCCGCTGTTTCCTCGCTGTATTCCCCGCTGTGTCCCGCTGTGTCCCTCGCTGTGTCCCCCGCTGTGTCCCGCTGTGTCACACTGTGTCCCGTGGTGTCCTGCTTTGTTCCCCGCTGTGTCCCCCGGTGAGTCCCCGCTGTGTCCCCGCTGTTTCCCGCTGTGTCCTCGCTGTGTCCCACGCTGTGTTCCGCTGTGTCCTCGTTGTGTCCCCTGCTGTGTCCCGTTGTGTCCCCAGCTGTGTACCCCGCTGTGTCCTGCTGTGTCCCCGCTGTATCGAAACTGTGTCACACTGGGTCCCGCTGTGTTCTCGCTGCGTTCCCCGCTGTGTCCCAATGTGTACTCCTCTGTGTCCTCCTCTGTGTCCCCGCTGTGTCTCCCCTGTGTTCCACGTGTGTCCCGCTGTGTCCTGCTGTGTCCCCCACTGTGTCCCCCGCTGTGTCCCGCTGTGTCCCCCGTTGTGTCCCTCTGTGTCCACTGCTGTGTCCCCGCTGTGTCCAGCTGTGTCCCCCGTTGT
The DNA here is from genome assembly GCF_000151885.1 of Dipodomys ordii. Classification (NCBI taxonomy): domain Eukaryota; kingdom Metazoa; phylum Chordata; class Mammalia; order Rodentia; family Heteromyidae; genus Dipodomys; species Dipodomys ordii. The sequence continues at coordinate 1,283 of NW_012292019.1, read as the reverse complement.
CCTCCGCTGTGTCCCGCTGTGTTCTCTCTGTATCCCCCGTTGTGTCCCGCTGTGTCCCCGCTGTGTCCCGCTCTGTCCCGCTGTGTCCCCGCTTTGTGCTCGCAGTGTCCCGCTGTGTACCCCGCTGTGTCCAGCTGTGTTCCCTCTATGTCCTGCTGAGTCCCCTCTCTGTCCCCAGCTTTGTCCCCCGCTGTGTCCCGCTGTGTCCCCTGCTTTGTCTCGCTGTGTCCCCGCAGTATCCCCGCTGTGTCCCACTGTGTCACACTGTGTCCCGTGGTGTCCCGCTTTGTCCCCCGCTGTGTCCCCCGCTGAGTCCCCTCTGTGTCCCCGCTGTGTCCTGCTGTGTCCCCACTGTGTCCCCGGCTGTGTCCCACTGTGTCCCGCTGTGTACCCTGTGTGTCCCGCTATGTTCCCGCATTATCCCCGCTCTGTCCCTCTGTGTCCCGTGGTGTCCCGCTTTGTTCCCCGCTGTGTCCCCCGGTGAGTCCCCGCTGTGTCCCCGCTGTTTCCCGCTGTGTCCTTGCTGTGTCCCACGCTGTGTTCCGCTGTGTCCTCATTGTGTCCCCTGCTGTTTCCCGTTGTGTCCCCAGCTGTGTACCCCGCTGTGTCCCGCTGTGTCCCCGCTGTGTCCCACTGGGTCCTGCTGTGTCCTCGCTGTGTCCCCTGCTGTGTCCCGCTGTGTTCCCCGCTGTGTCCCGCTGTGTCTACTGCTGTGTTTCTGCTGTGTCCCGCTGTGTCCCCCTTGTCCCCAGGTGTGTCCCCGCTGTCCCCCGTTGTGTCCACCGCTGTGACCCGCTGTGTCCTGCTGTGTCCCCGCTGTTCCCCGCTGTGTCCCCCTGTGTTCTCCTCTGTGTCCCGCTCTGTCCCCCGTTGTGGCCCCGCTTTGTCCCGCTGTGTCCCCGCTGTGTCCCGATGTGTCACCGCAATGTACCCGCTATGAGCTGCTGAGGACCTGCTCTGTCCCGCTTTGTCCCCCGCTGTATCCCCGCTGTGTTCACCGCTGTGTCCCGCTGTGTCCAGCTGGGTCCCGCTGTGTCCCGCTGTGTCCCGCTCTGTCCCACGCTGTGTCACCCGCTGTGTCCCGTCTGTGTCCCACTGTGTCCTGCTGTGTCCCGCTGTGTCCCCCATTGTGTCCCTTTGTGTCCCCAGCTGTGTAACCTGTTGTGTAACGCTGTGTCCCCGCTGTATAGACGCTGTGTCCCCACTGTGACCTCGCTGTGTTCCCCATTATGTACCGCTCTGTCCCGCGCTGTGTCCCCCGCTGTGTCCTGCTGTGTCCCTGC
>NW_012292018.1:0-5633 GCF_000151885.1 Dipodomys ordii | reverse complement strand
ACCACGGGACACAGTGTGACACAGCGGGCACAGCAGGAACACTGCGGGACAAAGCAGGACAAAGCGGGGGACAGAGCGGGACACAGCGGGGGACACAGCGGGGGATAGTGGAGACAGAGAGTGGCCACAGAGAGACAAAGCGGTGACACAGCTGACACAGCGGGTTACACAGCGGGGCACAGCGGGCACACAGCGGGGACACAGCGAGACACAGCGGGACACAGCGGGGGACACAGGGAGGACACAGCGGGACACAGCGGGGGACAGAGCGAGGACACATTGGGACATATTGGGACACAGCGGGATTCAGCGGGGGACACAGCAGTACACAGCGGGACAAAGCGGGACACAGCGGGGACACAGCGGAGACACAGCGGGGGACACAGCTGGGGACAGAGCGGGACACAGTGGGGGACACAGGGATGACAGAGCAGGACCCAGCGGGACCCAGCGTGGATACAGCAGAAACCCAGTTGGACACAGCAGGACACAGCGGGGACACAGCAGTAGACACAGCGGGACACAGTGCCGGACAAAGCGGGACACAGCGGGGGACAAAGGGAGGACACAGCGGGACCCAGCGGGACCCAGCGTCGATACAGCAGGGACACAGCGGGACACAGTGGGGTACACAGCTGGGGACACAGCGAGGACACAGCGGGACACAGCGGGGACACAGCGGGACACAGCGGGACACAGCGGGGGACACAGCGGAACACAGCGTGGGACACAGCGAGGACACAGCAGGACACAGCGGGACACAGCGGCGACACAGCAGGGACACAGCAGGGACACAGCGGGGACACAGTGGGGGCACAGCGGGACACAGCGGGACACAGTGGGACACAGCGGGGACAAAGCGTGAGACACAGCGGGGGACAGAAAGGGAGACAGCAGGGGACTCAGCGAGGAAACAGCGGGACACAGCGGTGACACAGCGGGGACTCAGCGGGGGACACAGTGGGACACAGCGGGGGACACAGCAGGACACAGCGGGGGACACTGTGGGACACAGCGGGGGACACTGCGGGACACAATGTGGGACAGAGCGTGGGACACAGCGAGACACAGTGGGGACAAACTGGGACACCACGGGACACAGTGGGACACAGCGGGACACAGCGGGGACAGTGCGGGAACATAGCGGGACACAGCGGGGTACACAGCTGGATACAGCAGGACACAGCGGGACATAGCTGGGACACAGCGTCGATACAGCCGGGACACAGCGTTACACTGCAGGGTACACAGTTGGGGACACAGAGGGTCACAGTGGGGCACACAGCGGGACCCAGCGGGACACAGCTTCGATACAGCGGGCACACAGCGGGACACAGCGGGGTACACAGCTGGGGACACAATGGGACACAGCAGGAGACACAGCGAGGACACAGCGGAACACAGCGGGACACAGCTTGGGACACAGCGGGGACACAGCGGGACACTACGGGGGACAGAGCGAGGACACAGCGGGATAGAGCGGGACACAGCGTGGGACAAAGTGGGAGACAGCGGGGGACACAGCGGGACACAGCTGGGGACACTGCGGGACACAGTGTGGGACAGAGCATGGGACACAGCGAGACACAGCGGGGACAAAGCTGGACACAGCGGGGTACACAGAGGGACACAGCAGGGACACAGAGGGAAACAGTGTGACACAAAAGGACACAGCTGGACACAGCGGGGTACACAGCGGGACACAGCGGGCACACAGCGGGGACACAGCGGGACACAGTGGGGACAGAGCGGGACACAGTCGGACACAACGGGACACAGCGGGGGACACAGCGGGACACAGCGGGGGACACAGCGGGACACAGCGGGACACAGCAGGGGACACAGCGGGACACAGCGGGGACACAGCGGGGGACACAGCGGGACACAGCGGAGACACAGCGGGAACACAGCGGGACCCAGCAGGACACAGCGGGGGACACAGCGGGACACAGCGGGACACAGCGGGGGACACTGCAGGGACACATTGGGACACAGTAGGACACAGCGTGGGACAAAGCGGGAGACAGCAGAGGACACAGCGAGGACACAGCTGGACACAGCGGGGAGACAGAGGGGACTCAGCAGGGGACATAGTGGGAAAAAAGCGGGACACCACGGGACACAGTAGGACACAACAAGACACAGTGGGGGACACAGTAGGACAGAGCGGGGGACACAGAGGGGACAGAGGGGGACACCACGAATAACAGAGCAAGGACACAGCGGGACCCAGCGGGACACAGCCTCGATACAGCGGGATTCACAGCGTTACACAGCGGGTTACACAGCTGGCGACACAAAGGGACACAGTGGTGGACACAGCGGGACACAGCGGGACAGAGTGGGACACAGCGGGACACAGCGGGACACAGCGGGGGACACAGCGGGGACACAGCGGGGGACACAGCGGGGGACACAGCAGAGACACAGCGGGGACACAGCGGGACCCAGCAGGAACACAGCAGTAGACACAGCGGGACACAGCAGGGGACACAGCGGGACACAGCGGGGGACACAGGGAGGACAGAGCGGGACACAGCGGGGACTCAGCGGCGGACACAGCGGGGGACAAAGCGGGACACCACGAGACAGCGCGGGACACAGCGGGGACAAGGGGGAGACAGAGCGCGACACAGCGAGGACACAGCGGGACACAGCGGGGGACACAGCGGGACACAGCGGGGAACACAGCGGGACAAAGCAGGGTACACAGCAGGGGACACAGCGGGACACAGCGGGGTACCCAGCGGGAAACAGCGGGGGGCCCAGCGAGGACACAGCACGACACAGCGGGGGACACAGACAGGAAAACAGCGGGGGACACACCGGGGGACACAGCGGGACACAGCAGGGAACACAGCGAGGACACAGCGGGACACAGCGTCGATACAGCGGGGATACAGCGTTACACAGTGTGGTACACATCTGTGGACACAAGGGGACACAGTGGGGGCACAGCGGGACACAGCGGGACACAGTGGGACAAAGCGAAGACAAATCGTGAGATACAGCGGGGGACAGAGCGGGAGACAGCGGGGGACACAGGGAGGACACAGCAGGGCACAGCGGCACACAGCGGGGACAGAGCGGGACACAGCGGGACACAGCGGGGAACACAGCGAGGACACAGCGGGACACAGCGTCGATACAGCGGGGATACAGCGTTACACAGCGTGGTACACATATGTGGACATAACGGGACACATTGGGGGCACAGCGGGACACAGTGGGACACAGCGAGGACAAATCGTGAGACGAAGCGGGGGACAGAGCGGGAGACAGCGGGGGACACAGCGAGGACACAGCAGGACATAGCGGGACACAGCAGGGACAGAGCGGGACACAGCGGAACACAGCGGGACACAGCGGGGGACCCAGCGAGGACACAGCGGGACACAGCGGGGGACACAGCGAGGACACAGCGGGACACAGCGGGGGACCCAGCGAGGACACAGCGGGAAACAGCAGGGTACCCAGCGAGGATACAGCGGGACACAGTGGGGGACACAGCGGGACACAAGGGGGGACACAGCGGGGGACATTGCGGGACACAGCGGGGAACACAGCGAGGACACAGCGGGACCCAGCGGGACACAGTGTCGATACAGCGGGGATACAGCGTTACACAGCGTGGTACACATCTGTGGACACAACGGGACACAGTGGGGGCACAGCGGGACTCAGTGGGACACAGGGAGGACAAATCGTGAGACGTAGCGGGGGACAGAGCGGGAGATAGCCGGGGACACAGCGAGGACACAGCAGGACACAGCAGGGACAGAGCGGGACACGGAGGGGGACCCAGCGAGGACACAGCGGGACACAGCGGGGAACACAGCGAGGCCACAACGGGGGACACAGCGGAGGACACTGCGGGACACAGCGGGGAACACAGCGAGGACACAGCGGGACCCAGCGGGACACAGCGTCGGTACAGCGGGGACACAGCGTTACACAGCATGGTACACAGCTGTGGACACAATGTGACACAGTGGGGGCACAGCGGGACACAGCGGAACACAGTGGGACACAGCGGGGACAAAGCGTGAGACACAGCGGGGGACAGAGCGGGAGACAGCGGGGGACACAGCTAGGACACAGCAGGACACAGCAGGACACAGCAGGGACAGAGCGGGACACAGCGGGACACAGCGGTGGACACAGCGGGACACAGCGGTGGACACAGCGAGGACACAGCGGGACCCAGCGGGACACAGCGTCGATACAGCGGGGACAGAGGGGGCCACAGCGGGGTACACAGCTGGGGACACAACGTGGCACATCGGCGGACACAGCAAGGACTCAGCAGAACACAGCATGGGACACAGTGAGGACACAGGGGGACACAGCGGGACACAGCGGGACACAGCAGGAACACAGCAGTAGACACAGCGGGACACAGCAGGGGACACAGCGGGACACAGCTGGGGACACAGGGAGGACAGAGCGGGACACAGCGGGGACACATCGGGACTCAGCGGGGCACACAGCGGGGGACAAAGCGGGACACCACGGGACAGAGCGGGACACAGCGGGGACAAGGGGGAGACAGAGTGGGACACAGCGAGGACACAGCGGGACACAGCGGGGAACACAGTGGGACACAGCGGGGGACACAGCGGGACAAAGCAGGGTACACAGCAGGGGACACAGCGGCACACAGCGGGACACAGCGGGGGACCCAGCGGGAAACAGCGGGGGGCCCAGCGAGGACACAGCAGGACACAACGGGGGACACAGAGAGGAAAACTGCGTGGGACACACCGGGGGACACAGCGGGACACAGCTGGGAACACAGCGAGGACCCAGCGGGACCCAGCGGGACCCAGCGTCGATACAGCGGGGCTTCAGCGTTACACAGTGTGGTACACATCTGTAGACACAAGGGGACACAGTGGGGGCACAGCGGGACACAGCGGGACACAGTGGGACAAAGCGAGGACAAATCGTGAGACACAGCGAGGGACAGAGCGGGAGACAGCGGGGGACACAGCGAGGACACAGCAGGGCACAGCGGCACACAGCAGGGACACAGCGGGACACAGCGGGACACAGCGGGACACAGCGGGGGACACAGGGGGACACAGCGGGGGACACAGCGAGGACACAGCGGGACACAGCGGGGAATACAGCGAGGACACAGCGGGACACAGCGGGACACAGCGTCGATACAGCGGGGATACAGCGTTACACAGCGTGGTACACATCTGTGGACACAACGGGACACAGTGGGGGCACAGCGGGACACAGCGGGACACAGTGGGACACAGCGAGGACAAATCGTGAGATGAAGTGGGGGACAGAGCAGGAGACAGCGGGGGACACAGCGAGGACACAGCAGGACACAGCGGGACACAGCAGGGACAGAGCGGGACACAGCGGGATACAGCAGGACACAGCGGGGGACCCAGCGGGACATAGCGGGGGACCCAGCGAGGACACAGCGGGACACAGCGGGGGACACAGCGAGGACACAGCGGGGGAAACTGCGGGACACAGCGGGGAACACAGCGAGGACACAGCGGGACCCAGCGGGACTCAGCGTCGATACAGCGGGGATACAGCGTTACACAGCGTGTACACATCTGTGGACACAACGGGACACAGTGGGGGCTCAGCGGGACACAGTGGGA
>NW_012292017.1:0-2585 GCF_000151885.1 Dipodomys ordii | reverse complement strand
TTACATCTGGTATTGTTATCTTATCAGGACATAGCGAGACACAGTGAGGGGCACACAAGCTCACAGCGGCACACAGTGGAACTGAGACACATATAAATAGTGTGACAAAGCGGAGGTCGGAGCGTGAGACAGCGGGGGAGATATAGATGTCACATCGGGTCGTAGGGGGGCACAGCAGGGACTGAACGGGAACCAGCGGGACACAGCAGGGGGCCCAAAGAGGACTCAGCGGGACACTGCGGGGGTCCCAGAGATGACACATCCGGACACAGCGGGGTACCCAGGGAGGACACAGCGAGACACAGCGGGGGACACAGCCGGACACAGCGGGGGACCCAGAGAGGACACAGCAGGACACAGCGGGGGACACAGCGAGGACACAGCGGGGGACACAGCGGGGGACTCTGCGGGACACAGTGGGAAACACAGCGAGGACACAGCGGGACACAGCGTCGATACAGCGGGGATACAGCATTACACAGCGTGGTATACATCTGTGGACACAACGGGACACAGTGGGGGCACAGCAGGACACAGTGGGACACAGCGAGGACAAATCGTGAGACGTAGCGGGGGACAGAGCGGGAGACAGCGGGGGACACATCGAAGACACAGGAGGACACAGCGGGACACAGCAGGGACAGAGCGGGACACAGCGGGACACAGCGGGGGACCCATCGAGGACACATCGGGACACAGCGGGGGACACAGAGAGGACACAGCTGGACACAGCGGGGGACCCAGCGAGGACACAGCGGGACACAGCGGGGTACCCAGCGAGGACACAGCGGGACACAGCGGGGGACACAGCGGGGGACACAGCGGGACACAGCGGAGGACCCAGCGAGGACACAGCGGGACACAGCGGGGGACACAGCGAGGACAGAGCGGGGGACACAGCGGGGGACACTGCGGGACACAGTGGGGAACACAGTGAGGACCCAGCGGGACCCAGCGGGACACAGCGTCGATACAGCGGGGATACAGCGTTACACAGCGTGGTACACATCTGTGGACACAACGGGACACAGTGGGGGCACAGCAGGACACAGTGGGACACAGCGAGGACAAGTCGTGAGACGTAGCGGGGGACAGAGAAGGAGACAGCGGGGGACACAGCGAGGACACAGCAGACACAGTGGGACACAGCAGGGACAGAGCGGGACAGAGCGGGACACAGCGAGGGACACAGCGGGACACAGTGGGGGACCCAGCGAGGACACAGCGGGACACAGCGGGGAACACAGCGAGGACACAGCGGGGGACACTGCGGGATACAGCCGTGAAAACAGCGAGGACACAGCGGGACCCAGCGGGACACAGCGTCGATACTGCGGGGACACAGCGTTACACAGCGTGGTACACAGCTGTGGACACAACGGGACACAGTGGGGGCACAGCGGGACACAGCAGAACACAGTGGGACACAGTGGGGACAAAGCGTGAGACACAGCGGGGGACAGAGAGGGAGACAGCGGGGGACACAGCGAGGACACAGCGGGACACAGCGGTGGAAACAGCGGGACACAGCGGTGGACCCAGCGAGGACCCAGCGGGACCCAGCGGGACACAACGTCGATACAGCTGGGATACAGCCTTACACAGCGTGGTACACATCTGTGGACACAACGGGACACAGTGGGGGCACAGCGGGACACAGTGGGACACAGCGAGGACAAATCGTGAGACACAGTGGGGGACAGAGCGGGAGACAGCGGGGGACACAGCGAGGACACAGCAGTACACAGCGGGACACAGCAGGGACAGAGCGGGACAGAGCGGAACACAGCAGGACACAGCGGGGGACACAGCGGGACCCAGCGGAGGACCCAGCGAGGACACAGCGGGACACAGTGGGGGACACAGCGAGGACACAGCGGGGGACACAGCGGAACATAGCGGGGAACACAGCGAGGACACAGCGGGACACAGCGTCGATACAGCAGGGACACAGCATTACACAGCATGGTACACAGCTGTGGACACAACGGGACACAGTGGGGGCACAGCGGGACACAGCGGGACACAGTGGGACACAGCGGGACACAGTGGGACACCACTTGGGACACAGCGGGGACACAGCGGGAGACAGCGGGGGACACAGCGAAGACACAGCGGGACACAGCAGTGACACAGCGAGGGACACAGTGGGACACAGCGGGGGACACAGCAGGAGACAAAGCGGGACACTGCGGGACACAGCGGGGGACACAGGGGGGACACAGCGGAACACAGTGGGTTACACAGCGAGGACACATTGGGACACAGTGGGGACACAGCGTGACTCAGCGGGGGACACAGCAGTACACAGCGGGACACAGCGGGACACAGCGGGGAACACAGCGAGGACACAGCGGGACCCATCGGGCCACAGCGTCAATACAGCGGGGACACAGCGGGACACAGCGGGGTACACAGCTGGGGACACAACGGGACACAGCGGGGGACACAGCGAGCACACAGCGGAACACAGCACAGGACACAGAGAGGACACAGCGGGACACAGCGAGACACAGCGTGGGCACAGCAGTAGACACAGCGGGACACAGTGGGTACACAGCGGGACACAGCGGAACACAGGGTGA
>NW_012292016.1:0-8219 GCF_000151885.1 Dipodomys ordii | reverse complement strand
AACACTGTGTCCCGTGAGATCCCACTTTGTCCCACGTTGTGTCCCACCACTGAGTCCCCTCTGAGTCGCCGCTGTTTCCCCCTGTGTCCTCGCTGTGTCCTCTGCTGTCTCCTGCTTTGTCTCCCGCTGTGTTCCGCTGTGTCCCGCTGTGTCCCCGCTGTGTCCCCAGCTGTGTCCCTCTGTGTACCCTGCTGTGTCCTGCTATGTTCCCGCAGTGTCCCCGCTGTGTCCCGCTGTGTCCCGCTGTGTCCTCGCTGTGTCCCCAGCTGTGTACCCCACTGTGTTCCGCGTGTCCCTGCTGTATCGACGCTGAGTCCCGCTGGGTACCGCTGTGTCATCCCTGTGTCCCCCGCTGTGTCCCGCTGTGTCCCCTGCTGTGTCTCTGCTGTGTCCCCGCTATGTCCCGCTGTGTACTGCTGTGTCCCCCGCTGAGTCCCGCTGTGTCCCAATGTGTCCCGATGTGTCCTCGCTCTGTCCCCCGCTGTGTCCCGTTGTGTCCTCCCTTTGCCCCTGCTGTGTCCCGCTGTGTCCCCCGCTGTGTCCCCTGCTATGTCCCGCTGTGTCCCCCGCTGTGTCCCACTGTGTCCTTGCTGTGTCCCAGGCTTTGTGCCGCTGTGTCCTCGCTGTGTCCCCCGCTGTGTCCTGCTGTGTCCTGCTGTGTCACGCTGTTTCCCCGCTGCGTCCCCGCTGTGTCCCTCTGTGTACCCCGCTGTGTCCAGCTTTGTCCCCGCTGTGTCTCGCTGTGTCCCACGCTCTGTCCCCCACTGTGTCCCGCTCTGTCCTCCTCTGTGTCCCGCTTTGTCCCCCGCTGTGTCCCACTGTGTCCCCGCAGGGTCACTGCTGTTTCCCGCTGTGTCCCGCTGTGTTCCGTGGTGTCCCTCTTTGTCTCCCGCTGTGTCCCCCGCTGAGTCCCTGCTGTTTCACCGCTGTGTCCCGCTGCGTCCTCGCTGTGTCCCCCGCTGTCTCCCGCTCTGTCCCTCGCTGTGTCTCACGCTTTGTCAACGCTGTGTCCCACTGTGTCCCGCTGTGTCCGGCTGTGCCCCCACTGTGTCCCGTTGTGTCCACAGCTGAGTACCACGCTGTGTAACGCTGTGTGCCTGCTGTATCGACGCTGTGTCCCGCTGGGTCCCGCTGTGTCCTCGCTGTGTTCCCCGCTGTGTCCCGCTGTGTCCCCCGCTTTGTCCTCGCTGTGTCCCCCACTGTGACCTCCTGTGTCCTCGCTGTGTCCCCCACTGTGTCCCGGTGGGTCCTGCTGTGTCCTCGCTGTGTCCACCGCTGTGTCCCGTTGTGTCCCCAGCTGTGTCCCCCGCTATGTCCCGATGTGTCTACTGCTGTGTCCATGCTATGTCTTGCTGTGTCGCGCTGTGTCCCCCGCTGTGTCCGCTGCTGTGTCCTGCTGTTTTCCCCGCTGTGTCACCAATGTGTCCCGCTGTGTCCTCGCTGTGTCCCGCTGTGTCTCGCTGTGCCCCCACTCTGTCCCGTTGTGTCCACAGCTGGGTACCACGCTGTGTAACCCAGTGTCACCGCTGTATCGACGCTGTGTCCTGCTGGGTGCCGTTGTGTCCTCGCTGTGTTCCCCGCTGTGTCCCGCTGTATCTCCCGCTGTGTACTTGCTGTGTCCCCCGCTGTGTCCCCCTGTGTCCTCGCTGTGTTCCCCGCTGTGTCCCGCTTTGTCCCCCGCTGTGTCCCCAGCTGTGTCCTCGCTGTGTCCCCTGCTGTGTCCCGCTGTGTCCTCACTGGGTCCCCCACTGTGTCCCGCTATGTCCCCCGCTGTGTCCTGCTGTGTCCGCTTTGTCCCCGCTGTGTGCCTGCTGTGTCCCGCTGTGTACCCGCTGTGTCCCTTTATGTTCCGTCAGTGTCCCAGCTGTGTCCCGCTGTGTCCTCGCTGTGTCCACCGCTGTGTCCCGTAGTGTCCCCAGCTGTGTACCCCGCTATGTCCCGCGGTGTCCCCGCTGTATCGACGCTGTGTCCTGCTGGGTCCCGCTGTGTCCCCAGCTGTGTACTCCGCTGTGTCCCGCTGTGTACCACGCTGTGTCCCGCTATGTTCCCGCAGTGTCCCCGCTGTGTCCCGCTGTGTCCTCGCTGTGTCCCCCGCTGTGTCCCTGCTGTATCCCTGCTGTGTCCCGCTGTGTCCCGCTGTGTCCCGCTCTGTCCTCGATATGTCCCACGCTGTGTTCCGCTGTGTCCCCCGCTGTGTCCCGCTGTGTCACGCTGTGTCCCCCGCTGTGACCCGCTGTGTCCCGCTGTGTCCCTCACTGTGTCCGCACTGTGTGCCCTCTGTGTCCCGCTGTGTACCCCGCTGTGTCCAGCAGTGTCCCCGCTGTGTCCCGCTTTGTCCCCTCTCTGTACCCTGCTGTCCCCCGCTGTGTCCCCCGCTGTGTTCCCACTGTGTCCCGCTGTGTCGCCCGCTTTGTCCCGCTGGGCCCCTGCAGTGTCCCCGTTGTGTCCTACTGTGTCACACTGTGTCCCGTGTTGTCCTACTTTTGCCCCCGCTGTGTCCTCGCTGTGTTTCTCGCTGTGTCCCGCTGTGTACCCTTCTGTGTCTCCCGCTGTGTCCCGCTGTGTACCCTGCTGTGTCCAGCTGTGTCCTCGCTGTGTTCCCCGCTGTCTCCTGCTTTGTCCCATGCTGTGTCCCGCTGTGACCCGCTGTGTCCTCGCTGTGTCCCCCGCTGTGTCCCGCTGTGTCCCCGCTGTGTCCACTGCTGTGTCCCGCTGTGTACCCCGCTGTGTCCCGCTATGTCCCTGCAGTGTCCCCGCTGTGTCCCGCTGTGTCCCACTGTGTCCCGTGGTGTCCCAGTTTGTCCCCCGCTGTGTCCCCTGGTGAGTCCCCGCTGTGTCCCGCTGTGTCCCCCACTGGTTCCCGCTGTGTCTACTGCTGTGTCCCCGGTGTGTCCCGCTGTGTCCCGCTGTGTCCTCGCTGTGTCCCACGCTGTGTTCCGCTGGGTCCTCGCTGTGTCCCAAGATGTGTCCCGTTGTGTCCGCAGCTGTGTCCCCGCTCTGTCCAGCTGTGTTTCCGCTGTGTCCCTGCTGTGTCCCCACTGTGTCCTGCTGTATACTGCTGTGTCCCCCGCTGAGTCCCGCTGTGTCCCCGCTGTGTCCCGCTGTGTCCCCCATGTGTCCCGCGCTGTGTCCCACTGTGTCCCGCTGTGTCCCCCACTGTTTCCCCTGCTGTGTCCGGCTGTGTCCCCCGCTGTGTCCCGCTGTGTCCACTGCTGTGTCCCCGCTGTGTCCCAATTTTTCCCCGGCTGTGTCCCGCTGTGTCCTCACTGTGTCTCCCGCTGTGTCCCAATGTGTCCTCTCTGTGTCCCCCGCTGTGTCCCGCTGTGTCCCCCGCTTTGTCCCGCTGTGTACCCTTCTGTGTCCAGCTGTGTCCCCTCTGTGTCCCGCTGTGTCCCTTCTCTGTCCCCTGCCGTCCACCGCTGTGTCCCCCGGCTGTGTCCCGCAGTGTCCCCGCTGTGTCCCGCTGTGTCCTACTGTGTCCCGTGGTGTCCCGCTTTTTCCCCTCTATGTCCTCTGCTGAGTCCCCTCTGTGTCCCCGCTGTGTCCAGCTGTGACCTCTCTGTGTCCTCGCTGTGTCCTCCGCTGTCTCCTACTTTGTCCCACGCTGTGTCCTACTATGTCCCACTGTGTCCCTGCTGTGTCCCCTGCTGTGTCCCGCTGTGTCCCCCGCTGTGTCCTGCTGGGTCCCGCTGTGTCCCCGCTGTGTCCCTGCTGTGTCCGGCTGTGTCCCCTGCTGTGTCCCGCTGGGTCCCGCTGTGTCCCCCGCTGTGTCCCGCTGTGTCCCCGCAGGTTCACCGCTGTTTCATGCTGTGTCCTGCTTTGTTCCGTGGTGTCCCGCTTTGTCCCCCGAGGTGTCCCGCTGTGTCCACTGCTGGGTCCCCGCTGCGTCCCCGCTGGGTCCCTCTGTGTCTCGCTGTTTCCCGCTGTGTCCTCGCTTTGTCCCATGCTGTGTTCCACTGTGTCCTCCCTGTGTCCCCCGCTGTGTCCCGCTGTGTCCCCCGCTGTGCCCCGCAGTGTCCCGCTGTGTCCCGCTGCGTCCTCGCTATGTCCCACTGTGTCCCCGCTGTTTCCCTGCTGGGTCCTGCTGGGTCCCGCTGTGTCCCGCTGGGTCCCCTGATTTGTCCCGCTGTGTCCCCGCAGTGTCCCCGCTGTGTCCCGCTGTGTCCCACTGTGTCCTGTGGTGTCCCGCTTTGTCCACCGCTATGTCCCCAGCTGAGTCCCCTCTATGTCCCCGCTGTGTCCCGCTGTGTCCCCCGCTGTGTCCTGCTGTGTCCACCGCTGTGTCCTGCTGGATCCCGCTGTGTCCTGCTGGGTCCCGCTGTGTCCCCAGCTGTGTCCCGCTGTGTTCCCGCAGGTTCACCGCTGTTTCACGCTGTGTCCCGCTGTGTTCCGTGGTGTCCCACTTTGTCTCCCGCTGTGGCCCCCCCTGAGCCACCTTTGTGTCCCCGCTGTGTCCCGCTGTGTCCTCGCTGTGTCCGCCTCTGTCTCCCGCTCTGTCCACCGCTGTGTCTCATGCTTTGTCCCCGCTGGGTCCCGCTGTGTCCCGCTCTGTTCCCCAATGTGTCCCCCGCTGAGTCCTCTATGTGTCGCCGCTGTGTCCCGCTGTGTCCTCGCTGTGTCCCCTGCTGTCTCCCGCTTTGTCCCACGCTGTGTCCCGCTGTGTCCTGCTGTGTCTTCGCTGTGTCCCCCGCTGTGTCCTGCTGTGTTCCCGCTGTGTCCCAAGCTGTGTCCCGCTGTGTGCCCCGCTGTGTCCTGCTGGGTCCCGCTGGGTCCCCGCTGTGTCCCCGCTGTGTCCCCGCTGTGTCCTTGCTGTGTTCCCCGCTGTGTCCCGCTGTGTCCCCCGCTGTGTCCCGCTGTGTCTAATGCTGTGTCCCCACTGTGTCCCTCTGTGTCTCGTTGTGTCCCGCTGTGTCCTTGCTGTTTCCCACGCTGTGTTCTGCTGTGTCCTCGCTGTGTCCCCCGCTGTGTCCCGTTGTGTACCCAGCTGTGTACCCCGCTGTGTCCTGCTGTGTCCCCGCTGTATCGACGCTGTGTCCCGCTTGGTCCCGCTGTGTCCTCGCTGTGTTCCCCACAGTGTCCCGCTGTTAACTCCTCTGTGTCCCCTGCTGTGTCCCGCTGTGTACTGCTGTGTCCCCCGCTGAGTCCCGCTGTGTAACCGCTGTGTCCCAATTTGTCCTCGCTGTGTCCCGCGCTGGGTCCCGCTGTGTCCCCCCTGTGTCCCCCGCTGTGTCCGGCTCTGTCCGGCTGTGTCCCCCGCTGTGTCCCCCGCAGTGTCAGCGCTGTGTCCCGCTGTGTCCTCGCTGTGTCCCCCGCTGTCTCCCGCTCTGTACCCCGCTGTGTGTCAAGCTTTGTCCCCGCTGTGTCCCACTGTGTACCTCTGTGTCCCGCTGTACCCCCACTGTGTCCCGTTGTGTTCACAGCTGTGTACCACGCTGTGTAACGCTGTGTCCCCGCTGTATCGACGCTGTGTACCGCTGGGTCCCGCTGTGTGCTCGCTGTGTTCCCCGCTGGGTCCCGCTGTGTTCCGCACTGTGTCCCCCGCTGTGTCCCTATGTGTCCCACGCTTTGTCCCCCTGTGTCCCCGCGGTTTCCCCGCTGTGTCCCGCTGTTTCCCACTGTGTTCTGTGGTGTCCCGCTTTGTCCCCCGCTGTGTCCCTCGGTGAGTCGCCGCTGTGTCCCCGCTTTATCCCGCTGAGACCTTCATGTGTCCCCCGCTGTGTCCCGCTGTGTCCCCCGCTGTGTCCCGCTGTGTCCACTGCTGAGACCCGGCTGTGTCCCGCTGTGTCCCGCTGTGTCCCGCTGTGTCCCCACTGTGTCCCACTCTGTGTTCCGCTGTGTCCCCGCTGTGTCCCCCGCTGTGTCCCGCTGTGTCCCCCGCTGTGCCCTGCAGTGTCCCGCTCTGTCCCGCTGTGCCCTCGCTGTGTCCCGCTGTGTCCCCCACTGTTTCCCCTGCTGTGTCCGGCTGTGTCCCCCACAGTGTCCCGCTCTGTCCCCCTCTGTGTCTCGCTGTGTCCCCCGCTGTGTCCCACTGTGTCCCCGCAGTGTCACTGCTGTTTCCTGCTGTGTCCCGCTGTGTACCGTGGTGTCCCTCTTTGTCTCCCGCTGTGTCCCCCGCTGTATCCCGCTGTGTCCGACTGTGTCCTGCTCTGTCCCCGCTGTGTCTGCTGTGTCCCGCTGTGTCCCCGCTGTGTGCCCGCTGTGTCCCGCTGTGTCCCCCGCTTTGTCCTGCTGTGTCCCCGCAGTGTCCCGCTGTGTCCCACTGTGTCACACTGTGTCCCGTTGTGTCCCTCTTTGTCCCCCGCTGTGAACACCGCTGAGTCCCCTTTTGTGGCCGCTGTGTCCTGCTGTGTCCTCGCTGTGTCCCCCGCTGTCTCCCGCTTTGTCCCCCGCTGTGTCCCCGCTGTGTCACGCTATGTCCTCGCTGTTTCCCACGCTGTATCCCGCTGTGTCCCCGCTATGTCCCCAGCTGTGTCCTGCTGTGTCCTGCTGTGTACCCCGCTGTGTCCCGCTATGTTCCCGCTGTGTCCCGCTGTGTCCCTCTGTGTCCTCGCTTTGTCCCCCGCTGTGTCCCGTTGTGTCCCCAGCTGTGTACCTCGCTGTGTCCCGCTGTGTCCCCGCTGTATCGACGCTGGGTCCCACTGGGTCCCGCTGTGTCCTCCCTGTGTCCCCAGCTATGTCCCGCCGTGTCTGCCACTGTGTCCCGCTGTGTCTCCTGCTTTGTCCCCGCTGTGTTCCGCTGTGTCCCGCTGTGTCCTCGCTGTGTCCCCCGCTGTCTCCCGCTTTGTCCCCCGCTTTGTTCTGCTGTGTCACGCTGTGTCCTCCCTGTGTCCCCCGCTGTATCCCGCTGTGTCGCCGCTATGTCCCCAGCTGTGTCCCGCTGTGTTCTGCTGTGTCCCCCGCTGTGTCCCGCTATGTTCCCGCAGTGTCCCGCTGTGTCCCGCTGTGTCCTCGCTGTGTCCCCCGCTGTGTCCCGTTGTGTCCCCAGCTGTGTACCTCGCTGTGTCCCGCTGTGTCATCGCTGTATCGACGCTGGGTCCCACTGGGTCCCGCTGTGTCCTCCCTGTGTCCCCAGCTATGTCCCGCCGTGTCTGCCACTGTGTCCCGCTGTGTCTACTGCTTTGTCCCCGCTGTGTTCCGCTGTGTCCCGCTGTGTCCTCGCTGTGTCCCCCGCTGTCTCCCGCTTTGTCCCCCGCTTTGTTCCGCTGTGTCACGCTGTGTCCCCCCTGTGTCCCCCGCTGTATCCCGCTGTGTCCCCGCTATGTCCACAGCTGTGTCCCGCTGTGTTCCGCTGTGTCCCCCGCTGTGTCCCGCTATGTTCCCGCAGTGTCCCGCTGTGTCCCGCTGTGTCCTCGCTGTGTCCCCCGCTGTGTCCCGTTGTGTCCCCAGCTGTGTACCTCGCTGTGTCCCGCTGTGTCCCCGCTGTATCGACGCTGGGTCCCACTGGGTCCTCCCTGTGTCCCCAGCTATGTCCCGCCGTGTCCACTAGTGTGTCCCGCTGTGTCTACTGCTTTGTCGCCGCTGTGTCCCGCTGTGTCCCGCTGTGTCCTCGCTGTGTCCCACGCTGTGTTCTGCTGTGGCCTCGCGTTTTTCCTCGCTGTGTCCCGCTGTGTACACCTCTGTGTCCCCCGCTGTTTCCCGCTGTGTCCCCCGCTGTGTTCCTGCTGTGTCCCCGCTGTGTCCCGCTGTGTCCCGCTGTGTACTGCTGCGTCCCCCGCTGAGTCCCGCTGTGTCCCCGCTGTGTCCCAATGTGTCCTCGCTCTGTCCCCCGCTGTGTACCACTGTTTCCGTCCTGTGTCCCCCGCTGTGTCCCGCTGTGTCCCGCTGTGTCCCCCGCTGTGTCCCCCGCTATTTCCCGCTGTGTCCCCCGCTGTGTCCCGCTCTGTCCTTGCTGTATCACCCTTTGTTTGCTTTTCTGTCCTCGCTGTGTCCCCAGCTGAGTCCTTTTGTGTCTGGCTGATTACCCGCTGTGACCCTCTCTGTACCGCTTGATGTCATACTTTGTCCCCGCTGTGTCTTCATGTGTCCCATCCTCTGTCCCACACTGCGTACACCACTGTGACCCATTGTGTCCTTGTGTGTCCTGCCCTGTGTCCTGCTGTACTATGTACCTGAAAGACCTATGCGACACCGCTAACACACGCACTATCTACAATGTCCTAACTGCTGAATACCCCTCTGACCCTCACTACTACACGGATGGAGTACCAGATGTCATACCA
>NW_012292015.1:0-8219 GCF_000151885.1 Dipodomys ordii | reverse complement strand
TAGCAGTAGAAGAAGAAGCAGAGAAGCTGATGTATCTGATAGGTGCAGAAGCAGAATGAGAAGCAGAAGGAGTAGTTGAAGCAGAAGCAGAAGCAGTAGGAGAAGCAGTAGAAGCAGAAAATCCAGGAGAAGCAGAAGTAAGAGAAGAAGATAAGAAGAAGAAGAGTTGAAGAAGTAGTAGAAGAAGTAGAAGAAGTAGAAGTAGAAGAAGAAGAAGAAGAAGAAGAAGCAGAAGCAGAAGAAGGAGAAGGACAAGGAGAAGGAGAAAGAGAAGCAGAAAGAGAAGCAGAACGAGAAGCAGGAGAAGCAGAAGCTGGAGAAGCCGAAGCAGAAGAAACAGAAGAAGGGGAAGAAGCAGAAGCAGAAGGAGAAGCAGAAACAGAAGGAAAAGCAGAAAGAGAAGCAGGAGAAGCAGAAGAAGCAGCAGCAGGAGAAGCAGAAGCAGAAGAAGCCGAAAAAGCAAAAGCAGAACCTGAAGCAGAAGGAGAAGCAGGAGAAGCAGAAGAAGCAGAATCTGGAGAAGCAGAAGGAGAAGCAGAAGCACAAAGAGAAGCAAAAGCAGAAGGAGAAGCAGAAGAAACAGAAGAAGCAGAGGCAGTATCAGAAGAAGCAGAAGATTCAGAAGCAGAAGGAGAAGCAGAAGGAAAAGCAGAAGAACTAGAAGGAGAAGGAGAAGGAGAAACAGGAGTAGAAGCAGAAAGAGAAGCAGAAGAAGGAGCAGTAGAAGGAAAAGCGGCAGGAGAAACAGAAAGAGCAGCAGAAGGAGAAGCAGGAGATGCAGAAACAGGAGAAGCAGAAGCAGAAGATACACGAGAAGGACAAGAAGCAGAAGCAGAAGGAGAAGCAGAAAGAGAAGGAGGGGAAGCAGAAGCAGGAGAAGCAGAAGCATAAGAATCCGAAGAAGCAGAAGCAGAATCTGATGCAGAAGGAGAAGCAGGAGAAGCAGAAGAATCAGAGTCTGGAGAAGCAGAATGAGAAGCAGAAGGAGAAGCAGAAGCAGAAAGAGAATCTAAAGCAGAAGGAGAAGCAGAAGAAACAGAAGAAATAGAAGCAGTAGCAGTTGTAGCAGAAGCAGTAGGAAAAGCAGAAGGAAAAGCAGAAGAATAAGAAGGAGAAGGAGTAACAGAAGGAGAAGCAGAAGGAGAAGCAGAAAGAGAAGCAGGTAAAGCAGAAGAAGAAGAAGGAGAAGCAGAAGAAGTAGAAGCAGAAGGAGAAGCAGGAAAAGTAGAAGAAGCAAAAGCAAAAGGTGAAGCAAAAGAAGGAGAAGGAGATGCAGAGGCAGAAGAAGAAGCATAAGGACAAGCACAAGCAGAAGGAGATGCAGAAGGAGAAGCAGGAGAAGCAGAAGAAGCAGAAGCTGAAAGAGAAGCAGAAGTAGGAGAAGGAGAAGGAGGAGAAGCAGAAGCAGAAGGAGAAGCAGAAGCAGAATGAGAAGCAGAAAGAGAAGCAGGAGGAGGACAAGAAGCAGAAGCAGGAGAAGCCGAAAGAGAAGAAGCAGAAACAGAAGCAGAAGGAGAAGCAGAAGGAGAAGGAGAAGCAGCAGAAGAAGTAGAACCAGAAATTCAGGCACGAGAAACAGAAGAAGCAGAAGCAGAAGGAGAAGCAAAAAGAGAAGCAGAAGGAGAAGTAGAAAAAACAGCAGAAGAAGCAGAAAAACAAGCAGGAGAAGTAGAAGCAGAAAGAGAAGTAGAAGCAGAAGAAGAAGCAGTAGAAGCAGAAGAAGCAGAAGCAGGAGAAGCAGAACCAGAAGAAAAAGAAGAAGCATAAGAAGCAGAAGCAGAGGGAGAAACAGAAGGAGAAGGAGCAGCAGAAGGTGAAGCAGAAGGAAATGCAGAAGCAGAAAGAGAAGCAGAAATAGAAGAAGAAGAAGGAGAAGTTGGAGAATCAGAAGAAGCAGAAGCAGAAAGTGAAGCAGAAGAAGGAGAAGGAGAAGCAGAAGGAGAAGGACAAGCAGGAGAAGCAGAAGAAGCAGAAGCGGGAGAAGCAGAAGAAGAAGAAGAAACAGAAGAAAGAGAAGGAGAAGAAGGAGAAGCAGAAGCAGAAGGAGAAGCATAAAGAGAAGCAGAAGAAGCAGTAGCAGGTGAAGCAGAAGCAGAAGAAACAGAAGAAGCCGAAGAATCAGAAGGAGAACCTGAAGCAGAAGGAGAAGCAGAAGCAGCAGAAGCTGGAAAAGCAGAAGCAGAAGAAACCGAACAAGCAGAAGAAGCAGAAGCAGAACGCGAAGCAGAAGAAGAAGGAGAAAGAGAAGGATTAGGAGTAGGAGGAGCAGAAGCAGAATAAGAAGCAGAAAGAGAAGCAGAAGAAGAAGCAGAAGGAGAAACAGAAGAAGCAGAAGCAGGAGAAGCAGAAGCAGAAGCAGAATGAGAAGCACAAGAAGGAGAAATTGAAGGAGAAGGAGAAGGAGACGGAGAAGCAGAAGGAGAAGTAGGAGAAGCAGAAGAAGAAGAAGCAGGATAAGTAGAAACAGAAGAAACAGAAGGAGAAGAGCAGAAGCAGAAGGAGAAGCAGAAGGAGAAGCAGAAGAAGCAGAAGCTGAAGCAGAAGAAGAAGAAACAGAAAAAGCAGAAGAAGCAGAAGAAGAAGCAGCAGGAGAAGCAGAAGAAGAAGAATCAGAAGGAGAAAGAGAAGGATTAGGAGTAGGAGAAACAGAAGGATAAGCAGAAGCAGAAAGAGAAGGAGAAGCAGGAGAAGCAGAAGAAGCAGAAGCAGGAGAAGCAGAAGCAGAAGAAACAGGAGAAGGACAAGAAGCAGAAGCAGAAGCAGAAGGAGAAGGAGAAGCAGAAAGAGAAGCACTAGAAGCAGAAGACGCAGGAAAAGCAGAAGCAGCAGAAAGAGAAGAAGAAGAAGAAGAAGAAGAAGAAGAAGAAGAAGAAGAAGAAGAAGAAGAAGAAGAAGAAGAAGAAGAAGAAGAAGAAGAAGAAGAAGAAGAAGAAGAAGAAGAAGAAGGAAAAGGAGAAGGAGAAGAAGAAGGAGAAGAAGAAGGAGAAGGAGAACTAGTAGAAGCAGAAGAAGCTGAAGCAGGAGAAGCAGAAGCAGAAGAAAAAGAATAAGCATAAGAAGCAGAATCAGAGGGAGAAGCAGAAGAAGGAGAAGCAGAAGCAGAAGAATCAGCAGAAGGAGAAGCAGAAGCAGAAGAAGATGCAGATATGAGAAGCAGGAGAAGCAGATGAGGAGAAGGAGAAGGCGAAACAGAAGCAGAAAGAGACGCAGAAGGAGAAGCAGCACGAGAAGTAGGAGAAGCAGGAGAAGCAGAAGCAGGAGAAGCAGAAGAAACAGAAGACGCAGAAGCAGAATGAGAAGCAGAAGGAGAAATTGAAGCAGAAGCAGAAGCAGAAGGAGAAGCAGAAGCAGAAGGAGAAGCAGAAGAAGGAGAAGGAGAAGCAGAAAGAGAAGCACAACGAGAAGCAGGAGAAGCAGAAGCAGGAGAAGCAGAAGCAGAAGAAACATAGGAAGGAGAAGAAGCAGAAGGAGAAGCAGAATCAGAACGAAAAGCAGAAAGAGAAGCAGGAGAAGCAGAAGAAGCAGCAGCAGGAGAAGCAGAAGCAGAAGAAGCCGAAGAAGCAGAAGCAGAACCTGAAGCAGAAGGAGAAGCAGGAGAAGCAGAAGAAGCAGAATCTGGAGAAGCAGAAGGAGAAGCAGAAACAGAAAGAGAAGCAAAAGCAGAAGGAGAAGCAGAAGGGGAAGCAGAAGAAACAGAAGAAGCAGAGGCAGTAGCAGAAGAAGCAGAAGATGCAGAAGCAGAAGGAGAAGCAGAAGGAAAAGCAGAAGAACGAGAAGGAGAAGGAGTAGGAGAAACAGAAGGAGAAGCAGAAAGAGAAGCAGAAGAAGGAGCAGGAGAAGGAAAAGCAGCAGGAGAAGCAGAAAGTGCAGCAGAAGGAGAAGTAGGAGATGCAGAAACTTGAGAAACAGAAGCAACAGAAGGAGAAGCAGGAAGAGAAGGAGGGAAAGCAGAAGAAGCAGAAGCAGGAGAAGCAGAAGCATAAGAATGTGAAGAAGCAGAAGGAGAACCTGAAGCAGAAGGAGAAGCAGGAGAAGCAGAAGAAGCAGAATCTGAAGAAGCAGAATAACAAGCAGAACGAGAAGCAGAAGCAAAAAGAGAATCAAAAGCAGAAGGAGAAGCAGAAGAAACAGAAGAAGTAGAAGCAGAAGCAGTTGTAGCAGAAGCAGAAGGAAAAGCAGAAGAACAAGAAGGAGAAGGAGAAACAGAAGGAGAAACAGAAGGAGAAGCAGAAAGCGACGCAGGTAAAGCAGACGAAGAAGAAGCAAAAGGAGAATCAGAAGGAGAAGCAGAAGAAGGAGAAGGAGAAGCAGAAGAATTGCAGAAGGAGAAGCAGGAGAAGCAGAAGAAACAGAAGCAGGAGGAGAAGCAGGAAAAGCATAAGAAGCAGAAGCAAAAGGAGAAGCAAAAGAAGGAGAAGCAGAAGCATAAGGAAAACCACAAGCAGAAGGAGTTGCAGAAGGAGAAGCAGGAGAAGCAGAAGAAGCAGAAGCTGAAGGAGAAGCAGAAGTAGGGGAAGGTGAAGGAGGAGAAGCAGAAGGAGAAGCAGAAGCAGAATGAGAAGCAGAAAGAGAAGCAGGAGAAGGACAAGAAGTAGAAGCAGGAGAAGCCGAAAGAGAAGAAGCAGAAGAAGCAGAAACATTAGCAGAACAAGAAGCAGAAGCAGAAGGAGAAGCAGCAGAAGAAGTAGAACCTGAAATTCAGGCAGGAGAAACAGAAGAAGCAGAAGCAGAAGCAGAAGGAGAAGCAAAAAGAGAAGCACAAGGAGTAGTAAAAGAAGCAGCAGAAGGAGAAGCAGCAGAAGATGTAGAAAATCAAGCAGGAGAAGCAGAAGCAGAAAGAGAAGTACAAGCAGAAGAAGCAGATTCAGAAGAAGAAGCAGTAGAAGCATTAGAAGCAGAAGCAGGAGAAGCAGAAGCAGAAGAACAAGAAGCATAAGAAGCAGAAGCAGAAGCAGAGGGAGAAACAGAAGAAGGAGAAGGAGCAGCAGAAGGTGAAGCAGAAGGAGATGGAGAAGCAGAAAGAGAAGCAGAAACAGAAGGAGAAGAAGGATTAGTTGGAAAATCAGAAGAAGCAGAAGCAGAAAGGGAAGCAGAAGAAGAAGAAGGAGAAGCAGAAGCAGAGGAAAGGAAGGAGAAGCAGAAGAAGCAGAAGCGGGCGAAGCAGCAGAAGAAGAAGAAACAGAAGAAGGAGAAGGAGCAGAAGGAGAAGCAGAAGCAGAAGGAGAAGCTGAAAGAGAAGCAGAAGAAGCAGTAGCAGGAGAAGCAGAAGCAGAAGAAATAGAAGAAGCTGAAGAAGCAGAAGCAGGACCTGAAGCAGAAGAAACAGAAGAAGCAGTAGCAGAAGCAGAACGAGAAGCAGAAGAAGAAGAAGGAGAAGGAGAAAGAGTAGGATTAGGAGTAGGAAGAGCAGAAGGAGAATCAGAAGCAGAACGAGAAGCAGAAGGAGCAGCAGAAGGAGAAGCAGAAGAAGGAGAAGCAGAAGCAGAAGAAGCAGCAGAAGGAGAAGCAGAAACAGAAGAAGATGCAGAAGGAGAAGCAGGAGAAGCAGAAGAAGCAAAAGCAGAAGTAGAATCAGAAGAAAAAGAAGAAGCAGAAGAAACAGAAGCAAAAGAAACAGAAGAAGGAGAAGAGCAGAAGCAGAAGGAGAAGCAGAAGCAGAAGGAGAAGCAGAAAGAGAAGCAGGAGAAGCAGAAGAAGCAGAAGAAGCAGAAGCAGAAGAAACAGGAGATGCCGAAGAAGCAGAAGCAGAATCTGAAGCAGAAGGAGAAACAGAAGAAGCACAATCTGAAGCAGAAGCAGAAGAAACAGAAATAGTAGAATAATCAGAAGCAGAAGCAGCAGGAGAAGCAGAAGAAGAAAACAGAGAAGGCGAGAGAGAAGGATTAGGAGTAGGAGAAGCAAAAGGATAAGCAGAAGCAGAAAGAGACGCAGAAGGAGAAGCAGCACGAGAATTAGGAGAAGCAGGAGAAGCAGAAGCAGGAGAAGCAGAAGAAACAGAAGACGCAGAAGCAGAATGAGAAGCAGAAGGAGAAATTGAAGCAGAAGCAGAAGCAGAAGGAGAAGCAGAAGCAGAAGGAGAAGCAGGAGCAGGAGAAGCAGAAAGATAAACATAACGAGAAGCAGGAGAAGCGGAAGCAGGAGAAGCAAAAGCAGAAGAAACAGAAGAAGGAGAAGAAGCAGAAGCAGAAAAAGAAGCAGAAACAGAAGGAAAAGCAGAAAGAGAAGCAGGAGAAGCAGAAGAAGCAGCAGTAGGAGAAGCAGAAGCAGAAGAAGCCAAAAAAGGAGAAGCAGGACCTGAAGCAGAAGGAGAAGCAGGAGAAGCAGAAGAAGCAAAATCTGGAGAAGGAGAAGGAGAAGCAGAAGCAGAAAGAGAAGCAAAAGCAGAAGGACAAGCAGAAGGAGAAGAAGAAGAAGCCGAGGCAGTAGCAGAAGAAGCAGAAGATTCAGAAGCAGAAGGAGAAGCGAAAGGAAAAGCAGAAGAACTAGAAGGAGAAGGAGAAGGAGGAACAGAAGGAGAAGCAGAAGGAGAAGCAGAAGAAGGAGCAGGAGAAGGAAAAGCAGCAGGAGAAGCAGAAAGAATAGCAGAAGGAGAAGCAGGAGATGCAGAAACAGGAGAAGTAGAAGCAGAAGAAACACGAGAAGGACAAGAAGCAGAAGGAGAAGCAAAAACAGAAGGAGAAGCAGAAAGAGAAGGACGGGAAGCAGAAGAAGCAGAAGCAGGAGAAGCAGAAGCAGAAGAATCCGAAGAAGCAGAAGCAGAACCTGAAGAAGAAGGAGAAGCAGGAGAAGCAGAAGAAGCAGAATCTGGAGAAGCAGAATGAGAAGGTGAAGGAGAAGCAGAAGCCGAAAGATAATCAAAAGCAGAAGGAGAAGCAGAAGAAACAGAAGAAGCAGAATCAGTAGCAGTTGCAGGAGAAGCAGAAGGAGAAGCAGAAGGAAAAGCAGAAGAACGAGAAGGAGAAGGAAAAACAGAAGCAGAAGCAGAAGGAGAATCAGAAGGAGAAGCAGAAGAAGCAGAAGGAGAAGCAGAAGCAGAAGAAGATGCAGAAGGAAAAGCACAAGCAGAAGAAGATGCAGAAGGAGAAGCAGAAGCAGAAGGAGAAGTAGAAGTAGGAGAAGGAGAAGGAGAAGGAAGAGCCGCAGAAGCAATAGGAGAAGCAGAAGGAGAAGCAGAAGCAGAATGAGAAGCAGAAAGTGAAGAAGCAGAAGCAAAAGGAGAAAGAGAAGGAGAAGAAGGAGAAGCAGAAGTAGAATCAGAAGAAGAAGAAGAAGAAGAAGAAGAAGAAGAAGCAAAACAAACAGAAGAAGGAGAAGAGCAGAAGCAGAAAGAAAAGCAGAAGCAGAAGGAGAAGCAGAAAGAGAAGCAGGAGAAGCAGAAGAAGCAGGAGAAGCAGAAACAGAAGAAACAGGAAAAGCCGAAGAAGCAGAAGCAGAATCTGAAGCAGAAGGAGAAACAGAAGAAGCACAATCTGAAGCAGAATCAGAAGAAACAGAAATAGTACAATAAGCAGAAGCAAAAGCAACATGAGAAGCAGAAGAAGAAGACGGAGAATTCGAAAGAGAAGGATTAGGAGTAGGAGAAGGAAAAGGATAAGCAGAAGCAGAAAGAGACGCAGAAGGAGAAGCAGCACGAGAATTAGGAGAAGCAGGAGAAGCAGAAGCAGGAGAAGCAGAAGAAACAGAAGACGCAGAAGCAGAATGAGAAGCAGAAGGAGAAATTGAAGCAGAAGCAGAAGCAGAAGGAGAAGCAGAAGCAGAAGGAGAAGCAGAAGAAGGAAAAGGAGAAGGAGAAGCCGAAAGAGAAGCAGAAAGAGAAGCAGAACGAGAAGCAGGAGAAGCAGAAGCAGGAGAAGCAGAAGCAGAAGGAGAAGCAGAAGGAAAAGCAGAAGAACGAGAAGTAGAAGGAGAAACAGAAGGAGAAGCAGAAAGAGAAGCAGGAGAAGGAGCAGGAGAAGGAAAAGCAGCAGGAGAAGCAGAAAGAGCAGCAGAATGAGAAGAAGGAGATGCAGAAACAGGAGAAGCAGAAGCAAAAGCAGAAGAAACAGGAGAAGGACAAGAAGCAGAAGCAGAAGGAGAAGCAGAAACACAAGGAAAAGCAGAAAGAGAAAGAGGGGAAGCAGAAGAAGCAGAAGCAGGAGAAGCAGAAGCATAAGAATCCGAAGAAGCAGAAGCAGAACCTGAAGCAGAAGGAGAAGCTGGAGAAGCAGAAGAAGAAGAAT
>NW_012292014.1:0-4337 GCF_000151885.1 Dipodomys ordii | reverse complement strand
CAGTAGCAGAAGAAGCTGAAGATGCAGAAGCAGATAGAGAAGCAGCAGGAATAGCAGAATAACGAGAAGGAGAAACAGAAGGAGAAGAAGAATGAGAAGCAGAAGGAGAAGCAGGAAAAACAGAAGAAGCAGAAACAGACGGAGAAGCAGAAGGAGAAGCAGAAGCAGAAGAAGAAGCAGAAGGAAAAGCACAAGCAGAAGGAGATGCAGAAGGAGTAGCAGGAGAGGCAGAAGAAGCAGAAGCAGAAGGAGAAGAAGAAGGAGATGAAGCAGAAGCAGAAGAAGCAGAAGGAGAAGTAGAAAGAGAAGCCGACGAAGAGAAGCAGAACGAGAAGCAGGAGAAGCAGAAGAAGCAGAGCGTGAGAAGCAGAAGCAAAGAAACAGAAGAAATAGAAGGAGCAGAAGCAGAAGGAGAAGCAGAAGCAGAAGGAGAAGCAGAAAGAGAAGCAGGAGAACCAGAAGAAGCAGGAGAAGCAGAAGCAGAAGAAACAGGAGAAGCCGAAGAAGCAGAAGCAGAATCTGAAGTAGAAGGAGAAACAGAAGAAGCACAATCTGAAGCAGAAGCAGAAGAAACAGAAATAGTAGAATAAGCAGAAGCAGAAGCAGCAGAAGAAGCAGATGAAGAAGATGGAGAAGGCGAAAGAGGAAGATTAGGAGTAGGAGAAGCAAAAGGATAAGCAGAAGCAGAAAGAGACGCAGAAGGAGAAACAGCAAGAGAAGTAGGAGAAGCAGGAGAAGCAGAAGCAGGAGAAGCAGAAGAAACAGAAGACGCAGAAGCAGAATGAGAAGCAGAAGGAGAAATTGAAGCAGAAGCAGAAGGAGAAACAGAAGCAGAAGGAGAAGCAGAAGAAGGAGAAGGAGAAGGAGAAGCAGAAAGAGAAGTCGAACGAGAAGCAGGAGAAGCAGAAGCAGGAGAAGCAGAAACAGAAGAAACAGAAGAAGGAGAAGAAACAGAAGGAGAAGCAGAAACAGAAGGAAAAGTAGAAAGAGAAGCAGGAGAAGCAGAAGAAGCAGCAGCAGGAGAAGCAGAAGCAGAAGAAGCAGAAGCAGAACCTGAAGCAGAAGGAGAAGCAGGAGAAGCAGAATCTGGAGAAGCATAAGGAGAAGCAGAAGCAGAAAGAGAAGCAAAAGCAGAAGGAGAAGCAGAACTAGAAGCAGAAGAAACAGAAGAAGAAGAGGCAGTAGCAGAAGAAGCAGAAGAAGCAGAAGAACAAGAAGGTGAAGGGAAACAGAAGGAGAAGCAGTAGGAGAATAAGAAGGAGAAGCAGAAGAAGGAGAAGCAGAAGCAGAAGAAGATGCAGAAGGAGAAGCAGAAGAAGCAGAAGCAGAAGGAGAAGCAGGAAAAGCAGAAGAAGCAGAAGCAAAAGGAGAAGCAAAAGAAGGAGAAGGAGAAGCAGAGGTAGAAGACGAAGCATAAGGAGAAGCACAAGCAGAAGGAGATGCAGAAGGAGAAGCAGGAGAAGCAGAAGAAGCAGAAGATGAAGGAGAAGCAGAGGTAGGAGAAGGAGAAGGAGGAGAAGCAGAAGCAGAAGGAGAAGCAGAAGCGGAATGAGAAGCAGAAAGAGAAGCAGGAGAAGCACAAGAAGCAGAAGCAGGAGAAGCCGAAAGAGTAGAAGCAGAAGAAGCAGAATCAGGAGCAGAATTAGAAGCAGAAGCAGAAGGAGAAGCAGCAGAAGAAGTAGAACCAGAAATTCAGGCAGGAGAAACAGAAGAAGTAGAAGCAGAAGCAGAAGGAGAAGCAAAAAGAGAAGCAGTAGGAGAAGTAGAAGAAGCAGCAGAAGGAGAAGCAGCAGAAGAAGCAGAAAAACAAGCAGGAGAAGCAGAAGCAGAAAGAGAAGTAGAAGCAGAAGAAGCAGAAGCAGAAGAAGAAGCAGTAGAAGCACAAGAAGCAGAAGCAGGAGAAGCAGAATCAGAAGATAAAGAAGAAGCATAAGAATCAGAAGCAGAGGGAGAAACAGAAGAAGGAGAAAGAGCAGCAGAATGTGAAGCAGAAGGAGATGCAGAAGCAGAAAGAGGAGCAGAAACAGAAGGAGAAGAAGAAGGAGAAGTTGGAGAATCAGAAGATGCAGAAGCAGAAGCAGAAATAGAAGGAGAAGAAGGAGAAGGAGAAGCAGAAGGAGAAGGACAAGCAGGAGAAGCAGAAGAAGCAGAAGCGGGAGGAACAGAAGAAGAAGAAGAAGAAACAGAAGAAAGAGAAGGAGCAGAAGGAGAAGCAGAAGCAGAAGGAGAAGCAAAAGAGAAGCAGAAGAAGCTGAAGAAGCAGTAGCAGGAGAAGCAGAAGCAGAAGAAACAGAAAAAGCCCAAGAAGCAGAAGGAGAACCTGAAGCAGAAGGAGAAGCAGAAGCAGCAGAAGCTGGAAAAGTAGAAGCAGAAGAAACAGAACAAGCAGAAGAAGAAGAAGAAGAACGAGAAGCAGAAGAAGAACAAGGAGAAAGAGAAGGATTAGGAGTAGGAGAAACAGAAGGATAAGCAGAAGCAGAAAGAGAAGGAGAATGAGAAGGAGAAGCAGGAGAAGCAGAAGAAGCAGAAGCAGGAGAAGCAGAAGCAGAATGAAAAGCAGAAGAAGGAGAAATTGAAACAGAAGAAGATGCAGAAGGAGAAGCAGAAGCAGTAGTAGAAGCAGAAGAAGGAGAAGCAGAAGGAGAAGTATAAAGAGAAACAGAAGGAGAAGCAGGAGAAGCAGAAGCAGGAGAAGCAGAATCAGAAGAAATAGAAGGAGGAGAAGAAGCAGAAGCAGAAAGAGAAGCAGAAACAGAAGGAGAAGCAAAAATAGAAGCAGAAGAAGCCGAAGAAGCAAAAGCAGAACCTAAAGCAGAAGGAGAAGCAGGAGAAGCAGAAGAAGCAGAATCTGGAGAAGAAGAAGGAGAACCAGAAGGAGAAGCAGAAGCAGAAGAGAAGCAAAAGCAGAAGGAGAAGCAGAAGGAGAAGCAGAAGAAACAGAAGAAGCAGAATCAGTAGCGGAAGCAGCTGAAGATGCAGAACCAGAAAGAGAAGCAAAAGGAATAGCAGAAGAACGAGAAGGAGAAACAGAAGGAGAAGCAGAAGGAGACGCAGGAAAAGCAGAAGAAACAGAAGCAGACGGAGAAGAAGGAGAAGGAGAAGCCGAAGCAGAAGAAGAAGGAAAAGCACAAGCAGAAGGAGAAGGAGATGCAGAAGGAGAAGCAGGAGATGCAGAAGAAGCAGAAGCAGAACAGAAGAATAAGGAGAAGAATCAGAATCAGAAGAAGCAGAAGCAGAAATAGAAAGAGAAGCCGACGAAGAGAAGCAGAACGAGAAGCAGGAGAAGCAGGAGAAGCACAAGCGGGAGAAGCAGAAGAAGAAGAAACAGAAGAAGGAGAAGGAGCAGAAGCAGAAGGAGAAGCAGATAGAGAAACAGGAAAAGCAGAAGAAGCAGAAGCAGGAGAAGCAGAAGGAGAAGAAAGAGGAGAAGGACAAGAAGCAGAAGCAGAAGCAGAAGGAGAAGCAGAAACAGAAGGAGAAGCCGAAAGAGAAAGAGGGGAAGAAGAAGAAGCAGGAGAAGTAGAAGCATAAGAATCCGAAGAAGCAGAAGCAGAACTTGAAGCAGAAGGAGAAGCAGGAGAAGCAGAAGATGCCGAATCTGGAGAAGCAGAATGAGAAGCTGAAGTAGAAGCAGAAGCAGAAGCAGAATGAGAATCAAAAGCAGAAGGAGAAGCAGAAGAAACAGAAGAAGCAGAAGCAGTAGCAGTTGCAGCAGAAGCAGAAGGAGAAGCAGAAGGAAAAGCAGAAGAACGAGAAGGAGAAGGAGAAACAGAAGGAGAAGCAGAAGGAGAATCAGAAGGAGAAGCAGAAGAAGCAGAAGGAGAAGCAGAAGGAGAAACAGAAGCAGAAGAAACAGCAGAAAGAGAAGCAGAAGCAGAAGAAGATGCAGAAGGAGAAGCAGGAGAAGCAGAAGAAGCAGAAGTAGAAGGAGAAGTAGAAGAAGGAGAAGGTGAAGGAAGAGCCGCAGAAGCAATAGGAGAAGCAGAAAGAGAAGCAGAAGCAGAATGAGAAGCAGAAAGAGAAGCAGTAGAAGCAGAAAAAGCAGGAAAAGCAGAAGCAGAGGAAAGAGAAGAAGACGAAGAAGAAGAAGAAGCATAAGGAGAAGCATAAGGAGAAGAATAAGGAGAAGTATAAGGAGAAGCAGTAGAAGCAGAAGAAGCAGAAGCAGGAGAAGGAGAAGCAGAAGAAAAAGAATAAGCAAAAGAATCAGAAGCAGAAGCAGTGGGAGAAGCAGAAGAAGGAGAAGGAGCAGCAGAAGGAGAAGTTGAAGCAGAAAGAGAAGCAGAAACAGAAGGAGAACAAGAAGGAGAAGCAGGAGAACCAGAAGAAGCAGGAGA
>NW_012292013.1:0-6253 GCF_000151885.1 Dipodomys ordii | reverse complement strand
TCACTGCTTATTCTACTGTTTCTGTTTCTTCTGCTTCTGCTACAGATTGTGCTTCTTCTGTTTCTCCTTCTGCTTCTGATTCTGCTTCTGCTTCTTCGGCTTCTCCTGTTTCTTTTGCTTCTGCTTCTCCTGCTTCTTCTGCTTCTCCTGCTTCTCTTTCTGCTTCCCCTTCACTACTGCTTCTCCTTCTGCTTCTGCTTCTGCTCTTCTCCTTCTTCTGTTTCCTTTGCTTCTGTTTCTTCTGCTTCTTTTTCTGTTTCTTCTGATTCTACTTCTGCTTCTCCTTCTTCTCCTCTTTCTGCTTCTACTTCTGCTTCTTCTGATTCTCCTTCTTGTTCTCCTTCTGTTTCTGCTTCTCTTTCTGCTTCTGCTTCTCCTTCTGCTGCTCCTTCTCCTTCTCCTTCTTCTGCTTCTCCCAGTGCTTCTGCTTCTGCTTCTTTTTCTTATTCTTTTTCTTCTGCTCCTGCTTCTCCTGCTTCTGCTTCCACTGCTTCTCCTTATGCTTCTCCTTATGCTTCTCCTTATGCTTCTCCTTATGCTGCTGCTTCTTCTTCTTCTTCCTCTTCTTCTTCTTCTTTTTCTTCTTCTTCTTCTTCTTCTTCTTCTTCTTCTTCTTCTTCTTCTTCTTCTTCTTCTTCTTCTTCTTCTTCTTCTCTTTCTTCTGCTTCTGCTTTTCCTGCTTCTTCTTCTTCTACTGTGTATCTTTCGGCTTCTCATTCTGCTTCTCCTTCTGCTTCGCCTATTGCTTCTGTTGCACTTCCTTATCCTTCTCCTTCTCCTACTTCTGCTTCTCCTTCTGCTTCTGCTTCTTCTGCTTCTCCTGCTTCTCGTTCTGCATCTTTTTCTGCTTCTGCTTCTCCTTCTGCTTCTTCTTCTGCTTCTGCTACTCCTTCTTCTGCTTCTCCTTCTGATTCTCCTTCTACTTCTCTTTCTGCTGCTCCTTCTCCTTCTTCTGCTTCTCCCTCTGATTCTTCTTCTTATGCTTATTCTTTTTCTTCTGCTTCTGCTTCTCCTGCTTCTGCTTCTTCTTCTTCTGCTTCTTCTCCTTATGCTTCTCCTTCTTCTTCTTCTTCTTCTTCTTCTTCTTCTTCTTCTTCTTCTTCTTCTTCTTCTTCTTCTTCTTCTTCTTCTTTTTCTTCTTCTTCTTCTTCTTCTTCTTCTTCTTCTTCTTCTTCTTCTCTTTCTTATGCTTCTTCTTTTCCTGCTTCTTCTGATTCTACTGCTTCTCTTTCTGCTTCTCATTCTGCTTCTGCTACTCATTCTGCTTCTCATATTGCTTCTGCGGCTCTTCCTTCTCCTTCTCCTACTTCTCTTTCTCCTTCTGCTTCTGCTCCTTCTGCTTCTCCTTATGCATCTTCTTCTGCTTCTTCTTCTCCTTCTGCTGCTTCTTCTGCTTCTGTTTCTCCTTCTGCTTCTCCTTGTGCTTCTTCTGCTTCTCCTTCTGATTCTCCTTCTGCTTCTCCTTCTCCTTCTCGTTCTTCGGCTTTTCCTTCTGTTTCTCCTTCTGCTTCTGCTGCAACTGCTACTGCTTCTGCTTCTTCTGTTTCTTCTGCTTCTCCTTCTGCTTTTGATTTTCTTTCTGCTTCTGCTTCTGCTTCTACTTCAGCTTCTCATTCTGCTTCTCCAGATTCTGCTTCTTCTCCTTCTCCTGCTTCTCCTTCTGCTTCAGGTTCTGCTTCTGCTTCTTCGGATTCGTATGCTTCTGCAACTCCTGCTTCTGCTTCTTCTGCTTCCCCTCTTTCTCTTTCTTCTTCTCCTTCTGTTTCTGCTTCTCCTTCTGCTTCTGCTTCTTGTCCTTCTCCTGTTTTCTGCTTCTGCTTCTCCTGCTTCTGCTTCTTCTGCTTTTCCTGCTTCTCTTTCTGCTTCTCCTTCTGCTTCTCCTTCTGCTCCTTCTCCTTCTTCTTCTTCTTCTTCTGCTTCTCTCGCTTCTGCTTCTTCTGCTTCCCCTGCTTCTCATTCTGCTTGTCTTCGTCGGCTTCTCTTTCTATTTCTGCTTCTGCTTCTTCTGACTCTTCTCCTTCTTCTTCTCTTTCTGCTTCTGTTTCTTCTGTTTCTCCTGATTCTCCTTCTGCATCTCCTTCTGCTTGCCCTTTTCCTTCTGCTTCTTCTTCTGCTTCTGCTTCTACTTCTTCTGCTTCTCCGTCTGCTTCTGCTGCTTCTTCTTTTCCTGCTTCTCCTTCTGCTTCTCCTTCTGTTTCTACTTCTCGTTCTTCTGCTATTCCTTCTGCTTCTCTTTCTGCTTCTGCCTCTTCAGCTTCTTCTACTGCTTCTGCTTCTTCTGTTTCTTCTGCTTCTCCTTCTGCTTTTGCTTCTCTTTCTGCTTCTGCTTCTCCTTCTGGTTCTCCTTCTTCTTCTCCAGATTCTTCTTCTTCTGCTTCTCCAGCTTCTCCTTCTGCTTCAGGTTCTCCTTTTGCTTCTTCGTCTTCTTCTGCTTCTATTTCTGCTTCTCCTCTGTTTCTGCTTCTCTTTCTGCTTCTGCTTGTTCTCCTTCTTCTATTTCTTCTGATTCTGCTTCTCCTGCTTCTGCTTCTCCTGCTTCTCCTTCTGTTTCTCTTTATCCTTCTCCTTCTGCTTCTCCTTCTTCTGCTTCTACTACTGCTTCTGCTTAAGCTTCTCCTTCTGCATCTTCTTCTGTTTCAATTTCTCCTTCTTCTGCCTTTCATTATGCTTCTGCTTTTCCTGCTTCTGCTCCTTCTGCTTCTCCTTCTCCTTCTCCTTCTCTTTCTGCTTCTGCTTATCCTTCTGTTTCTCCTACGCTTAATCCTTCTCTTTCTCCTTCTTCTTCTTCTGCTTCTCCTGCTGCTTCTTCTTCTGCTTTTTCTGCTTTTTCTGTTTCTTCTTCTTCAGCTTCAGCTTCTGCTTCTTCTGCTTCTCCTTCTGCTTCTGCTTCTCCTTCTGCTTCTGCTTCTGCTCTTCTCCTTCTTCTGTTTCTTCTTCTTCTGCTTCTCCTACTTCTCCTTCTGCTTTTCCCTCTCCTTCTCCTTCTCCTTCAATTACTCCTTCTTGTGCTTCTCATTCTTCTTCTGCTTCTGCTTCTCCTGCTTCTGCTTCTTCTGTTTCTCCTTCTGCTTCTCCTTCTGCTTCTCTTTCTGCTTCTTATTCTGCTTCTGCTCCTCCTACTCCTAATCCTTCTCTTTCTCCTTCTTCTTCTTCTGCTTCTCGTTCTGCTTCTGCTTCTTCTGCTTGTTCTGTTTCTTCTGCTTCTGCTTTTCCAGCTTCTGCTGCTTCTGCTTCAGGTTCTCCTTCTGGTTCTTGGGCTTCTTCTGTTTCTCCTGCTTCTGCTTCTCCTGCTACTGCTTCTTCTGCTTCTCTTTCTGCTTCTCCTTCTGCTTCTGCTTCTCCTTCTGCTCCTTCTCTTTCTTCTGTTTCTTCTTCTTCTTCTGCTTCTCCCGCTTCTGCTTCCTCTGCTTCTCCTGCTTGTCCTTCTCCTTCTGCTTCTCCTTCTCCTTCTTCTGCTTCTCTTTCTGCTTCTGCTTCTTCTGATTCTCCAACTTCTCCTTCTTCTTCTCCTTCTATTTCTGCTTCTCTTTCTGCTTCTGCATCTCCTTCTGCTTCACCTTCAGCTGCTCCTTCTTCTTCTGTTTCTCCCTCTGCTTCTGCTTCTTATGCTTCTTCTTTTTCTTCTGGTTCTGCTTCTCCTGCTTCTGCTTCTTATGCTTCTACTGCTTCTTCTTCTGCTTCTTCTGCTTCTACTTCTCTTTCTGCTTCTGCTTCTCCTGTTCTATTTCTCCTTCTCCTTCTCCTTCTGCTTCTCTTTCTGCTTCTTATTCTGCTTCTGCTCCTCCTACTCCTAATCCTTCTCTTTCTCCTTCTTCTTCT
Source organism: Dipodomys ordii (assembly GCF_000151885.1). Lineage (NCBI taxonomy): Eukaryota > Metazoa > Chordata > Mammalia > Rodentia > Heteromyidae > Dipodomys > Dipodomys ordii. The sequence goes on along the minus strand of NW_012292013.1, from coordinate 2,434 downwards.
TCTGTTTCTCGTTCTGCTTCTGGTTCTTCTGCTTGTTCTGTTTCTTCTGCTTCTGCTTTTCCAGCTTCTGCTGCTTCTGCTTCTCCTTCTGCTTCAGGTTCTCCATCTGGTTCTTGGGCTTCTTCTGTATCTTCTGCTTCTGCTTCTCCTGCTACAGCTTCTTCTGCTTCTCTTTCTGCTTCTCCTTCTGCTTCTCCTTCTGCTCCTTCTCCTTATTCAGTGTCTTCTTCTTCATCTTCTTCTTCTTCTTCTTCTTCTTCTTCTTCTTCTTCTTCTTCTTCTTCTTCTTCTTCTTCTTCTGCTTCTCCCTCTTCTGCTTCTTCTGCTTCTTCTGCTTCTCCTACTTGTCCTTCTCCTTCTGCTTCTCCTTCTCCTTCTTCTGCTCTCTTTCTGCTTCTGCTTCTGATTCTTCTGATTCTCCAACTTCTCCTTCTTCTTCTCCATCTGTTTCTGCTTCTCTTTCTGCTTCTGCATCTCCTTCTGCTTCACCTTCTGCTGCTCCTTCTCCTTCTTCTGTGTCTCACTCTGCTTCTGCTTCTTATACTTCTTTTTCTTCTGGTTCTGCTTCTCCTGCTTCTGCTTCTTATGCTTCTACTGCTTCTTCTTCTTCTTCTGCTTCTTCTTCTGCTTCTCTTTCTGCTTCTGCTTCTCCTGCTTGTTTTTCTGCTTCTTCTGCTGCTTCTCCTACTGCTGGTTCTTCTACTTCTTCTTCTGCTTCTCTTTTAGCTTCTCCTTCTGCTTCTGCTCTGCTTCTTCTGTTTCTCCTGCCTGAATTTCTGGTTCTACTTCTTCTGCTGCTTCTCCTTCTGCTTCTGCTTCTGCTTCTACTTCTGCTTCTGCTTCTGCTTCTTCTGCTTCTTCTCTTTCGGCTTCTCCTGCTTCTTTTTCTTGTGCTTCTCCTGCTTCTCTTTCTGCTTCTCATTCCGTTTCTCCTTCTCCTTCTGCTTCTCCTCCTTCTCCTTCTCCTACTTCTGCTTCTCCTTCAGCTTCTGCTTCTTCTGCTTCTCCTGCTTCTCCTTCTGCATCTCCTTCTGCTTGTGCTTGTCCTTATGCTTCTTCTTCTGCTTCTGCTTCTGCTTCTCCTTCTCCTTCTTTTGCTTCTCCTTTTGCTTCTGCTTCTTCTGCTTTTCCTTCTTCTCCTTCTGCTTCTGCTTCTTCTGCTTCTCATTCTTCATCTTCTTCTTCTTCTCCTTCTTCTGCTTCTCCTTCTGATTCTCCTTCTGCTTCTTCTTATTCTGCTTTACCTGCGTCTCTTTCTGCTTCTCCTTCTGCTTCTCCTTGTTTCTCCTTCTCCTTCTTGTTCTTCTGCTTTTCCTTCGGCTTCTCCTTCTGCTTCAGCTACAACTGCTACTGCTTCTACTTCTTCTGTTTCTTCTGCTTCTCCTTCTGCTTTTGATTCTCTTTCTGCTTCTGCTTCTCCTTCAGCTTCTCATTCTGCTTCTGCAGATTCTGCTTCTTCTGCTTCTCCTGCTTCTCCTTCTGCTTCAGGTTCTGCTTCTGCTTCTTCGGATTCTTATGCTTCTGCTTCTCCTGCTTCTGCTTCTTCTGCTTCCCCTCCTTCTCTTTCTGCTTCTCCTTCTGTTTCTGCTTCTCCTTCTGCTTCTGCTTCTTGTCCTTCTCCTGATTCTTCTACTTCTGCTTCTGCTTCTCCTGTCTCTGCATCTCCTGCTTCTCCTTCTGCTGCTCTTTCTGCTTCTCCTTCTGTTTCTCCTTCTCCTTCTCGTTCTTCTGCTTTTCCTTCTGCTTCTCCTTCTGCTTCTGCATCTTCTGCTTCTTCTGCTACTGCCTCTGCTTCTTCTGTTTCTTCTGTTCTCCTTCTGCTTCTCCTTCTGCTTTTGCTTCTCTTTCTGCTTCTGCTTCTCCTTCTGCTTCTCCAGATTCTGCTTCTTCTGCTTCTCCTTCTACTTCAGGTTCTGCTCCTGCTTCTTCGGCTTCTTTTGCTTCTGCTTCTCCTGTGCTGCTTCTTCTGCTTCTCCTGCTTCTCTTTTTGCTTTTCCTTCTGTTTCTGCTTCTCCTTCTGCTTCTGCTTCTTCTCCTTCTTCTGTTTCTTCTGCTTCTGCTTCTCCTGCTTCTGCTTCTCCTGCTTCTCGTTCTGCTTCTCTTTCTGCTTCTCTTTCTGATTCTCCTTCTCCTTCTTCTGCTTCTCCTTCTGCTTCTTCTTCTCCTTCTGGTTCTGTTTAATTACTCCTTCTGCTTCTCATTCTGCTTCTGCGTCTTCTGTTTCTTCTGTTTCTCCTGCTTTTGCTTCTCCTGCTTCTCCTACTTCTCGTGCTGCTTTTCCTTCTGCGTCTCTTTCTGCTTCTGCTTATCCTTTTGCTTCTCCTACTCCTAATCCTTCTCTCTCGCCTTCTCCGTCTTCTTTTTCTTCTGCTTCTCTTGCTGCTTCTGCTTCTGCTTATTCTACTATTACTGTTTCTTCTGCTTCTGCTTCAGA
>NW_012292012.1:0-8223 GCF_000151885.1 Dipodomys ordii | reverse complement strand
CGAGAAGCAGAAGGAAAAGCAGAAGAACAAGAAGGAGAAGGAGAAACAGAAGGAGAAGCAGAAAGAGAAGCAGGTAATGCAGAAGAAGAAGAAGCATAAGGAGAATCAGAAGGAGAAGCAGAAGAAGGAGAAGGAGAAGCAGAAGAAGATGCAGAAGGATAAGCAGAAGAAGTAGAAGCAGAAGGAGAAGAAGGAAAAGCAGAAGAAGCAGAAGCAAAAGGAGAAGCAAAAGAAGGAGAAGGAGAAGCAGAAGAAGAAGCATAAGGACAAGCACAAGCAGAAGGAGATGCAGAAGGAGAAGCAGGAGAAAGAGAAGAAGCAGAAGCAGAAGTAGAAGCAGAAGCAGAAGGAGAAGCAGCAGAAGAAGTAGAATCAGAAATTCAGGCAGGAGAAACAGAAGAAGAGAAGCAGAAGGAGAAGCAAAAAGAGAAACAGAAGAAGTAGTAGAAGAACCAGCAGAAGGAGAAGCAGCAGAAGAAGCAGAAAAACAAGCAGGAGAAGCAGAAGCAGAAAGAGAAGTAGAAGCAGAAGAAGAAGAAGAAGCAGAAGAAGCATAAGAAGCAGAAGCAGGAGAAGCAGAATCAGAAGAAAAAGAAGAAGCATAAGAAGCAGAAGCAGAGGGAGAAACAGAAGAAGGAGAAGGAGCAGCAGATGGTGAAGCAGAAGGAGATGCAGAAGCAGAAAGAGAAGCAGAAACAGAAGGAGAAGAAGAAGGAGAATTTGGAGAATCAGAAGAAGCAGAAGCAGAAAGAGAAGCAGAAGAAGGAGAAGGAGAAGCAGAAGGAGAAGGACAAACAGGAGAAGCAGAAGAAGCAGAAGCGGGAGAAGCAGCAGAAGAAGAAGAAACAGAAGAAGGAGAAGGAGCAGAACGAGAAGCAGAAGCAGAAGGAGAAGCAGAAAGAGAAGCAGAAGAAGCAGTAGCAGGAGAAGCAGAAGCAGAAGAAACAGAAGAAGCCCAAGAACCAGAGGGAGAACCTGAAGCAGAAGGAAAAGCAGAAGCAGCAGAAGCTGGAAAAGCAGAAGCAGAAGAAACAGAAAAAGCAGAAGAAGCAGAAGCAAAACGAGTAGCAGAAGAAGAAGAAGGAGAAAGAGAAGGATTAGGAGTAGGAGGAGCAGATGCAGAATAAGAAGAAGAAAGAGAAGCAGGAGAAGCAGGAGGAGAAACAGAAGAAGCAGAAGCAGAGGAAGTAGAAGCAGAAGAAGAATGAGAAGCACAAGAAGGAGAAATTGAAGGAGAAGGAGAAGGAGACGGAGAAGCAGAAGGAGAAGTAGGAGAAGCAGAAGAAGAAGAAGAAGGAGAAGCAGAAGCAGAAGAAACAGAAGAAGGAGAAGAGCAGAAGCAGAAGCAGAAGGAGAAGCAGAAGCAAAAGGAGAAGCAGAAGAAGGAGAAGCAGAAGGAGAAGCATAAAGAGAAACAGAAGGAGAAGCTGGAGAAGCAGAAGCAGGAGAAGAAGAATCAGAAGAAACAGAAGAAGGAGAAGAAGCAGAAGCAGAAAGAGAAGCAGAAACAGAAGGAGAAGCAGAAATAGAAGCAGAAGAAGCCGAAGAAGCAAAAGGAGAACCTGAAGCAGAAGGTGAAGCTGGAGAAGCAGCAGAAGAAGAATCTGGAGAAGAAGAAGGAGAACCAGAAGGAGAAGCAGAAGGAGAAGCAGAAGGAGAAGCAGAAGCAGAAAGAGAAGCAGAAGGAATAGCAGAAGAATGAGAAGGAGAAACAGAAGGAGAAGCAGAAGGAGAAGCAGAAGGAGAAGCAGAAGAAGCAGAAGGAGAAGCAGAAGAAGAAACAGAAGCAGAAGAAGCAGCAGATGGAGAAGCAGAAGCAGAAGGAGATGCAGAAGGAGAAGCAAGAGAAGCAGAAGCAGTAGAAAAAAATAAGCATAAGAAGAAGAATCAGAGGGAGTAGGAGAAGACGGAGAAGGAGCAGCAAAAGGAGAAGCAAAAGGAGAAGCAGAAGGAGAAGAAGATGCAGAAAGAGAAGCAGGAGAAGCAGAAGAAGCAGAAGCAGAAGGAGAAGCAGAAGTAGGAGAAGGAGAAGGAGAAGGAAGGGCAGCAGAAGCAATAGGAGAAGCAGAAGGAGAAGCAGAAGCAGAATGAGAAGCAAAAAGAGAAGCAGTACAAGCAGAAGAAGCAGGAAAAGCAGAAGCAGAAGAAAGAGAAGAAGAAGAAGAAGAAGAAGAAGAAGAAGAAGAAGAAGAAGAAGAAGAAGAAGAAGAAGAAGAAGAAGAAGATGAAGAAGAAGAAGAAGAAGTAGAAGCATCAGGAGAAGCAGTAGAAGCAGAAGAAGCAGAAGAAGCAGAAGCAGGAGAAGCAGAAGCAGTAGAAAAAGAATAAGCATAAGAAGAATCAGAGGGAGAAGCAGAAGAAGGAGAAGGAGCAGCAGAAAGAGAAGTAGAAGGAGAATCAGAAGGAGAAGCAGAAGAAGGAGTAGCAGAAGAAGAAGCAGCAGGAGAAGCAGAAGCAGAAGGAGATGCAGAACGAGAAGCAGGAGAAGCAGAAGAAGCAGAAGCAGAAGGAGAAGCAGAAGAAGCAGAAGGAGAAGGAGAAGGAAGGGCAGCAGAAGCAATAGGAGAAGCAGAAGCAGAATGAGAAGCAGAAAGAGAAGCAGTAGAAGCAGAAGAAGCAGGAAAAGCAGAAGCAGAAGAAAGAGAAGAAGAAGAAGAAGAAGAAGAAGAAGAAGAAGAAGAAGAAGAAGAAGAAGAAGAAGAAGAAGAAGAAGAAGAAGAAGAAGAAGAAGAAGAAGAAGAAGAAGAAGAAGAGGAAGAAGAAGAAGAAGGAGCAGCATAAGGAGAAGCATAAGGAGAAGCATAAGGAGAAGCAGTAGTAGCAGAAGCAGGAGAAGCAGAAGCAGAAGAAAAAGAATAAGCAAAAGAAGCAGAAGCAGAAGCAGTGGGAGAAGCAGAAAAAGGAGAAGGAGAAGGAGCAGAAGAAGGAGACGCAGAAGCAGAAAGAGAAGCAGAAACATAAGGAGAACAAGAAGGAGAAGCAGGAGAATTAGAAGTAGCAGGAGTAGAAGCAGAAAGAGGAGAAGAAGGAGAAGCAGAAGTAGAATCAGAAGAAACAGAAGAAGAAGAAGCAGAAGAAACAGAAGCAAAAGAAACAGAAGAAGGAGAAGAGCAGAAGAAGAAGCAGAAGGAGAAGAAGAGGCAGAAGGAGAAGCAAGATAAGCAGAAGATGCAGGAGAAGTACAAGAAGAAGATGAAGAAGGCGAAAGAGAAGGATTAGGAGTAGGAGAAGAAAAAGGATAAGCAGAAGCAGAAAGAGACGCAGAAGGAGAAGCAGCACGAGAAGGAGGAGAAGCAGAAGCAGGAGAAGCAGAAGAAACAGAAGACGCAGAAGCAGAATGAGCAGCAGAAGAAGAAATTGAAGCAGAAGCAGAAGGAGAAGCAGAAGCAGAAGGAGAAGCAGAAGAAGGAGAAGGAGAAGAAGAAAGAGAAGCAGAACGAGGAGCAGGAGAAGCAGAAGCAGGAGAAGCAGAAGCAGAAGAAACAGAAGGAGAAGCAGCAGAAGAAGAAGAAGAAGAAGAAACAGAAGGAAAAGCAGAAAGAGAAGCAGGAGAAGCAGAAGAAGCAGCAGCAGGAGAAGCAGAAGCAGAAGAAGCCTAAGAAGCAGAAGCAGAACCTGAAGCAGAAGGACAAGCAGCAGAAGCAGAAGAAGCAGAATATGGAGAAGCAGAAGGAGAAGCAGAAGCAGAAAGAAAAGCAAAAGCAGAAGGAGAAGCAGAAGGAGAAGCAGAAAAACAGAAGAAGCAGAGGCAGTAGCAGAAGAAGCAGAAGATGCAGAAGCAGAAGGAGAAGCAGAAGTAAAAGCAGAAGAACGAGAAGAAGGAGAAACAGAAGGAGAAGCAGAAAGGGAAGCAGAAGAAGAAGCAGTAGAAGGAAAAGCAGCAGGAGAAGCAGAAAGAGCAGCAGAAGGAGAAGCAGGAGATGCAGAAACAAGAGAAGCAGAAGCAGAACAAACAGGAGAAGGACAAGAAGCAGAAGCAGAAGGAGAAGCAGAAACAGAAGGAGAAGCAGAAAGAGAAGGAGGGGAAGCAGAAGAAGCAGCAGCAGGAGAAGCAGAAGCATAAGAATCCGAAGAAGCAGAAGCAGAACCTGAAGCAGAATGAGAAGCAGGAGAAGCAGAAGTAGCAGAATCTGGAGAAGCAGAATGAGAAGCTGAAGGAGAAGCAGAAGCGGAAAGAGAATCAAAATCAGCAGGAGAAGCAGAAGAAACAGAAGAAGCAGAAGCAGTAGCAGTTGCAGCAGAAGCAGAAGGAAAAGCAGAAGAACGACAAGGAGAAGGAAAAACAGAAGCAGAAGCAGAAGGAGAATCAGAAGGAGAAGCAGAAGAAGCAGAAGGAGAAGCAGAAGCAGAAGAAGCAGCAGAAGGAGAAGAAGAAGCAGAAGAAGATGCAGAAGGAGAAGCTGGAGAAGCAGAAGAAGCAGACGCAGAAGAAGTAGAAATAGGAGAAGGAGAAGGAAGAGCAGCAGAAGCAATAGGAGAAGCATAAGGAGAAGCAGAAGCAGAATGAGAAGCAGAAAGAGAAGCAGGAGAAGCAGAAGAAGCAGGAGAAGCAGAAGCAGAAGAAACAGGAGAAGCCGAAGAAGCAGAAGCAGAATCTGAAGCAGGAGAAACAGAAGAAGCACAATCTGAAGAAGAAGCAGTAGAAACAGAAATAGTACAATAAGCAGAAGCAGAAGCAGCAGGAAAAGCAGAAGAAGAAGAAGGAGAAGGCGAAAGAGAAGGATTAGGAGTAGGAGAAGCAAAAGGATAAGCAGAAGCAGAAAGAGACGCAGAAGGAGAAGCAGCACGAGAAGTAGGAGAAGCAGGAGAAGCAGAAGAAGCAGAATCTGGAGAAGAAGAAGGATAACCAGAAGGAGAAGCAGAAGCAGAAAGAGAAGCAAAAGCAGAAGTATAAGCAGAAGGAGAAGCAGAAGAAACAGAAGAAGCAGAGGCAGTTGCAGAAGATGCAGAAGCAGAAGGAGAAGCACAAGGAAAAGCAGAAGAACGGGAAGGAGAAGGAGAAACAGAAGTAGAAGCAGAAAGAGAAGGCGAAGAAGGAGCAGGAGACGGAAAAGCAGCAGGAGACGCAGAAAGAGCAGCAGAAGGAGAAGCAGGAGATACAGAAACAGGAGAAGCAGATGTAGAAGAATCAGGAGAAGGACAAGAAGCAGAAGAAGAAGGAGAAGCAGAAACAGAAGGAGAAGCAGAAAGAGAAGGAGGGGAAGCAGAAGAAGCAGGAGAAGCAGAAGCATAAGAATCTGAAGGTGCAGAAGCAGAACCTGAAGCAGAAGGAGAAGCAGGAGAAGCAGAAGAAACAGAATCTGGAGAATCAGAATGACAAGCTGAAAGAGAAGCAGAAGCACAAAGAGAATCAAATGCAGAAGGAGAAGCAGAAGAATCAGAAGAAGTAGAAGCAGTAGCAGTTGTAGCAGAAGCAGAAGGAGAAGCCGAAAGAAAAGCAGAAGAACAAGAAGGAGAAGGAGAAACAGAAGGAGAAGCAGAAGGAGAAGCAGAAAGAGAAGCAGGTAAAGCAGAAGAAGAAGAAGCAGAAGGAGAATCAGAAGGAGAAGCAGAAGAAGGAGAAGGAGAAGCAGAAGCAGAAGAAGATGCAGAAGGAAAACCAGGAGAAGCAGAATCAGAAGGAGAAGCAGGAAAAGCAGAAGAAGCAGAAGCAAAAGGAGAAGCAAAAGAAGGAGAAGCAGAAGCAGAAGAAGAAGCATAAGGACAAGCACAAGCAGAAGGAGATGCAGAAGGAGAAGCAGGAGAAGCAGAAGAAGCAGAAGCTGAAGGAGTAACAGAAGTAGGAGAAGGAGAAGGAGGAGAAGCAGAACCATAAGAATTCGAAGAAGCAGAAGAAGAACCTGAAGCAGAAGGAGAAGCAGAAGAAGCAGAACCTGGAGAAGAAGAAGAACCAGAAGGAGAAGCAGAAGCAGAAAGAGAAGCAAAAGCAGTAGGAGAAGCACAAGGAGAAGCAGAAGAAACAGAAGAAGCAGATGCAGTAGCAGAACAAGCAGAAGATGCAGAAGCAGAAGGAGAAGCAGAAGGAAAAGCAGAAGAACGAGAAGAAGGAGAAACAGAAGGAGAAGCAGAAAGAGAAGCAGAAGAAGGAGCAGGAGATGGTAAAGCAGACGGAGAAGCAGAAAGAACAACAGAAGGAGAAGGAGGAGATGCAGAAACAGGAGAAGCAGAAGTAGAAGAATCAGGAGAAGGACAAGAAGCAGAAGCAGAAGGAGAAGCAGAAACAGAAGGAGAAGCAGAAAGAGAAGGAGGGGAAGCAGAAGAAGCAGAAGCAGGAGAAGCAGAAGCATAAGAATCCGAAGAAGCAGAAGCAGAACCTGAAGCAGAAGGAGAAGCAGGAGAAGCAGAAAAAGCAGAATCTGCAGAAGCAGAATGAGAAGCTGAAGGAGAAGCAGAAGCAGAAAGAGAATCAAAAGCAGAAGGAGAAGCAGAAGAAACAGAAGAAGTAGAAGCAGTAGCAGTTGTAGCTGAAGCAGAAGGAGAAGCCGAAGGAAAAGCAGAAGAACAAGAAGGAGAAGGAGAAACAAGGAGAAGCAGAAGGAGAAGCAGAAAGAGACGCAGGTAAAGCAGAATAAGAAGAAGCAGAAGGAGAAGCAGAAGGAAAAGCAGAAGAACGAGAAGAAGGAGAAACAGAAGAAGAAGCAGAAAGAGAAGCAGAAGAAGGAGCAGGAGATGGTAAAGCAGACGGAGAAGCAGAAAGAACAACAGAAGGAGAAGGAGGAGATGCAGAAACAGGAGAAGCAGAAGTAGAAGAATCAGGAGAAGGACAAGAAGCAGAAGCAGAAGGAGAAGCAGAAACAGAAGGAGAAGCAGAAAGAGAAGGAGGGGAAGCAGAAGAAGCAGAAGCAGGAGAAGCAGAAGCATAAGAATCCGAAGAAGCAGAAGCAGAACCTGAAGCAGAAGGAGAAGCAGGAGAAGCAGAAGAAGCATAATCTGCAGAAGCAGAATGAGAAGCTGAAGGAGAAGCAGAAGCAGAAAGAGAATCAAAAGCAGAAGGAGAAGCAGAAGAAACAGAAGAAGTAGAAGCAGTAGCAGTTGTAGCTGAAGCAGAAGGAGAAGCCGAAGGAAAAGCAGAAGAACAAGAAGGAGAAGGAGAAACAAGGAGAAGCAGAAGGAGAAGCAGAAAGAGACGCAGGTAAAGCAGAATAAGAAGAAGCAGAAGGAGAATCAGAAGGAGAAGCAGAAGAAGGAGAAGGAGAAGAAGAAGAAGATGAAGAATGAGAAGCAGAAGAAGCAGAAGCAGAAGGAGAAGAAGGAAAAGCAGAAGAAGCAGAAGCAAAAGGAGAAGCAAAAGAAGGAGAAGGAGAAGGAGAAGCAGAAGCAGAAGAAGAAGCATAAGGACAAGCACAAGCAGAAGGAGATGCAGAAGGAGAAGCAGGAGAAACAGAAGAAGCAGAAGCTGAAGGAGAAGCAGAAGTAGGAGAAGGAGAAGGAGGAGAAGCAGAAGGAGAAGGAGAAGCGGAATGAGAAGCAGAAAGAGAAGCAGGAGAAGCACAAGAAAAAGAAGCAGGAGAAGCCGAAAGAGAAGAAGCAGAAGAAGCAGAAGCAGAAGCAGAAGTAGAAGCAGAAGCAGAAGCAGAAGGAGAAGCAGCAGAAGAAGTAGAACCAGAAATTCAGGCAGGAGAAACAGAAGAAGCAGAGCAGAAGCAGAAGGAGAAGCAAAAAGAGAAGCAGAAGGAGAAATAGAAAAAGCAGCACAAGAAGCAGAAAAACAAGCAGGAGAAGCAGAAGCAGAAAGAGAAGCAGAAGCAGAAGAAGAAGAAGAAGAAGCAGTAGAAGCATAAGAAGCAGAAGCAGGAGGAGCAGAACCAGAAGAAAAAGAAGCATAAGAAGCAGAAGCAGAGTGAGAAACAGAAGAAGGAGAAGGAGCAGCAGAAGGTGAAGCAGAAGGAGATGCAGAAGCAGAAAGAGAAGCAGAAACAGATGGAGAAGAAGAAGGAGAAGTTGGAGAATCAGAAGAATCAGAAGCAGAAGCAGAAAGAGAACAGAAGAAGGAGAAGGAGAAGCAGAAGGAGAAGGACAAGTAGGAGAAGCAGAAGAAGCAGAAGCGGGAGAAGCAGAAGAAGAAGAAGAAGAAGAAGACACAGAAGAAGGAGAAGGAGCAGAAGGAGAAGCAGAAGGAGAAGCAGAAGAAGCGGTAGCAGGAGAAGCAGAAGCAGAAGAAACAGAAGAAGACCAAGAACCAGAAGGAGAACCTGAAGCAGAAGGAGAAGCAGAAGCAGCAGA
>NW_012292011.1:0-3679 GCF_000151885.1 Dipodomys ordii | reverse complement strand
ACACAGCGGGACACAGAGGGACACAGCAGGGACACAGCGGGGGACACATCGGGACACAAAGGGGAACACAGCGTTACACAGCGGGGACACAGAGGGACACAGCGGGGACACAGCAGGGGACACAGCAGGACACAGAGGGGAACAAAGGGGGCACACAGCGGGACACATTGGGACACAGCGGGGTACACAGCGGGACACAGCGTGGGACACAGCGGGGGACACAGAGCTGCACACAGCGGGAGAGAGTGGAACACAGCAGGGACAGTGCGGGGACACAGCGGGGGACCCAGCGAGGACACAGCGTGACACATCGGGACACAGCGGGACACAGCGGGGGACACAGCAAGGACACAGCAGGACACAAATGGGGACACAGCAAGGACACAGCGGGACACAGCGCGAAAGAGCGGGACACAGCAGGGGACACAGCCGGGGACACAGCGGGACACAGAAGGGGACACATTGGGACACAGCAGGGGATACAGAGTGGACACAGAGGGGACATAGGGGGACACTGCGGGACACAGTGGGACACAGCGGGGACACAGAGGGACATAGCAGTTACACAGCGAGGACACACCAGGGAAACAGCGGGACACAGCGGGGACACAGCCGGGACACAGCGGGACTCAGCGGGGACACAGCGGGGACACAGCGGGACAAAGCGGGGGACACAGAGGCGGACACAACAGGACACAGCGGGACAAAGCGGGACAGAGCGGGACACAGGGAGAACACAATGGAACACAGCAGGACACAGCGGGGGACACAGCAGGGGACACAGCGCGACACAGCGGGGGTCACAGATTGGACAAAACAGGACAAAGCTATACACAGCGGGGACCCAGCAAGGACACAGCGGAGGACACAGCGGGGGACAGCGGTACACACCGGCGGACAGCGCGGACACAGCGGGACACAGCGGGGGACACAGCGGGACACAGTGGGGGACACAGCGGGGGACACAGCGGGACACAGCTGGGGACACAGTGAGGACACAGTGGGACACAGCGGGGGACACAGCGGGGGACAGCGGGGACACACATGCAGACAGCGAGGACACAACGGGACACAGCAGGGGACATCGGGGACACAGCGGGGCACAGCGGGACACAGCAGGGACACAGCAGGGACACAGCGGGTCACAGCGGGGACACAATGTGGGACACAGCGGGACACAGAGGGATACACAGAGAGGACACAGCGTGACACATGGGGACACAGCGGGACACAGCGGGGGACACAGAGAGGACACAGCGGTACACAACTGGGGACACAGCAAGGACACAGTGGAACACAGCGGGAAAGTGCGGGACACAGTGGGGGACACAGCCGGGGACACATCGGGTCACAGCGGGGACACAGTGGGGGACACAGCAAGGTCACAGCGGGACACAGAGAGATACACAGCGAGGACACAGCGTGACACATGTGGACCCAGCGGGACACAGCGGGGGACCCAGCGAGGACACAGCGGGACACAAATGGGGACACAGCAAGGACACAGCAGGGCACAGCGGGAAAGAGCGGGACACAGCGGGGGACACAGCCGGGGACACAGCGGGACACAGCAGGGGACACAGCGGGGACAAAGCGGGACACACTGGGGACACAGCGGGACACAGCGGACACATCGGGGGACACAGCAGGACACTGCGGGGTACACAGCGGGACACAGCGGGACACAAAGGGACACAGCAGGGACACAGCGGGGGACACAGCGGGACACAGTGGGGACACAGCGGGACACAGCGGGACCCAGGAGGACACAGCGGGGACACAGCGGGGACACAGTGAGGGACACAGTGGGACACATCGGGGTATACAGCGGGGACACAGCGGGGACACAGAGGGACTCAGCGGGACACAGCGGGGACACAGCAGGGGCACAGTGGGAAACAGCGGGACACAGCGGGTGACAAAGCGGGACACACCGGGATACAGCGGGACACAGCGGGAGACACAGCGGGAGACACAGAGCCGCACACAGCGGGAGAGAGGGGAACACAGCAGGGACACAGTGGGGACAAAGCGGAAAACAGCGGGGGACACAGCGGGACACAGCAGCGACACTGTGGAACACAGTGGGGGACACAGCGGGACACAGCCTGGGACAGAGCGGGACACAGCATGGACACAGCGGGACACAGCGAGACACAGCAGTGACAAAGCGGCCACACAGCGGGACACATCGGGACACAGCGGGACACAGCGGGGACACAGCACGGGACAGAGGGGACACATCGGTGGACAACGAGGACACAGCAGGACAGCGCGGGGGTCACAGTGGGAAACAGCGGAGACACAGGGGGACACAGGGGGCGACACAGAGGGATACAGCGGGACACAGCGGGACAGAGCGGGGACACAGCGGGGACAAAGCGGGGGACACAGTGGGGGACACAGCGGTAAACAGCGGGGGACACAGCGGGACTCAGCTGGAGACACATCAAAGGACACAGCGGGTGAAACAGCGGGGAAAACAGCGGGAAACAGCGGGGGACACAGCGAGGACACAGCAGGACACAGCGGGAGACACAGCAGGACACAGCGGGGTACACAGAGGCAGACACAGCGGTACACATCGGGATACAGCGGGGACACAGCTGGACACAACGTGACACAGCGGGGACACAGCAGGACACAGCGGGGGACACACTGGGACACAGCTAGGACACAGAGGGACTCAGCGGTTACACAGCGAGGACACACCAGGGGCACAGCGGGACACAGCGGAGACAAAGCGGTGACACAGTGAGACATAGCGAGGACACAACGGGACACAGCGGAGGACACAGCGGGGGACAGCGGTGACACACCGGAAAACTGCGGGGACACAGCGGGACACAGCGGGGGACACAGCGGGACACACTGGGGGACACAGCGGGCGACAGCGGGGACATGCATGCAGACAGCGGGGACACAACGGGACACAGCGGGGGACATCGGAACACAGCGGGACACAGAGGGACACAGCGGGACACAGCAGGGACACAGCAGGGACACAGCGGGTCACAGCTGGGACACAGTGTGGGACACAGCGAGGACACAGCGGGACACAGAGGGATACCCAGAGAGGACAGAGCGTGACACATGGGGACACAGCGGGACACAGCGGGTTACACAGAGAGGACACAGCGGGACACAAATGGGGAGACAGCAAGGACACAGCGGGACACAGCGGGAAAGAGCGGGACACAAGGGGGGACACAGCCATGGACACAGCGGAACACAGCGGGGGACACAGCAGGGACACATCGGGTCACAGCGGGGACACAGTGGGGGACAAAGTAAGGACACAGCGGGACACAGAGGGATACACAGCGAGGACACAGTGTGACACATGGGGACACAGCGGGACCCAGCGGGGGACCCAGCGAGGACACAGCGGGACACAAATGGGGACACAGCAAGGACACAGCAGGACACAGCGTGAAAGAGCGGGACACAGCGTGGGACACAGCCGGGGACACAGCGGAACACAGCAGGGGACACAGTGGGGACACAGCGGGACACAGTGGGGACACAGCGGGACACAGTGGGGACACAGCGGGACACAGCGGGACACATCGGGCGACACAGCAGGACACTGCGGGGTACACAGCGGGACACAGCAGGACACAAAGGGGCACAGCAGGGACACAGCGGGGAACACTGCGGGACACAAAGGGGGGACACA
>NW_012292010.1:0-4548 GCF_000151885.1 Dipodomys ordii | reverse complement strand
GCGGGGTACAAATAGTGGGACACTAGCGGGTGACACAGGCAGTGGCACAGTGGGAAAAAGTGGGACACCAGCGGGGGACATAGCGGGACACACCGGGATACAGCTGGACACAGCGAGGACACAGCAGGGGTCACAGATCCATACACAGCGGGAGAGAGTGGAACACAGCACGGACACAGCGGGGACACAGCGGGACATCGCGGGGACAAAGCGAGGACAGAGCGGGACACAGAGGTACAAAGCGAGGACACAGCGGGAGACAGTGGGGACATACCCGGGAACAACGGGGACACAGCGGGACACAGCTGGGACACAGTGAGTACACAGCGGGACACAGCCGGACACAGCAGGACACAGAGGGGAACACAGCGGGGTACACAGCGGGACAGAGCGGGACACAGCGGGGTACACAGTGGGACACATCGGGGATACAGCAGGGACACAGCAGGACACAGCGGGGGACAGAGCAGGATATAGCGGTGGACACAGCGGGACACAGCGGGGACACAGAGGGACAGAGCGGAGAACACAGCGGGATAAAGCACGGGACACAACGAGGACAAAGCGGGACACAGCAGGGGACACAGCAAGGCCACAGCGGGACACAGCGGGACACAGCGGGGGACACAGCAGGGGACACAGCAGGACACAGGGGGACACAGCGGGACACAGCGTGGACACAGCGGGACACAGCGAGACACAGCACTGACAAAGCGGCGACACATCGGGACACATCAGGACACAGCGGGACACAGCGGGGGACAGAGGGGACACACCGGTGGACAACGGGGACAAAGCAGGACAGCGAGGGTTTCACAGTGGGAAACAGTGGGGACTCAGGGGGACACAAGTGGCGACACAGAGGGACACAGCGGGACAGAGCGGGGACACAGCGGGGACAAAGTGGGGGACAGAGTGGGGGACACAGTGGTAAACAGCGGGGGACACAGCGGGACTCAGCTGGGGACACATCAAAGGACACAGCGGGTGACACAGCGGGGGAAACAGCAGGAAACAGCGGGGGACACAGCGAGGACACAGCAGGACACAGAGGGGTACACAAAGGGACATAGAGGTTACACAGCCAAGACACACCAGGGACACTGCGGAACACAGCGGGGACACAGCGGGGACCCAGCGGGACCCAGCGGGACACAGCGGGAGACAGCGGGACACAGCGGGGATACAGCGAGGACACAGCGGGACACAGCGGGACACAGCATGGACACAGCGGGTCACAGTGTGGAAATAGTGGGTGACACAGCGGAGGACACAGCGGGATACAGAAGTACACCGCGTGGACACAGTGGGACACAGGAGGACACCGCGGGGACACAGCGGGGGACACAGTGGGACACAGCGGAGACACAGAGGGACTCAGCGGTTACACAGCAAGGACACACCAGGGACACAGGGAGACATAGCGGGACATAGCGGGGGATACAGCGGGGGACATAGCGGGACACAGTGGGGGACACAGCGGGGGACACAGCGGGGGACACAACAGGTGACACAGCGGGACACAGTGGGGTACACAAAGGGACACACAGGGGGACAAAGCAGGGGACACAGCAGGAAACAGGGGGACACAGCGGGACACAGAGGGGACACAGCGGTGGACACAGCGGGACACAGTCTGGGACAGAGCGGGACACAGCGTGGACACAGCGGGACACAGCGAGACACAGCATTGACAAAGCGGCAACACAGCGGGACACATCGGGACACAGAGGGGACACAGCGGGGGACACACCGGGACACAGTCTGGGACACAGAGGGACTCAGCGAGGACACAGCGGGACACAGAGGGATACACAGAGAGGACACAGCGTGACACATGGGGACACAGCGGGACACAGCGGGGGACACAGAGAGGACACAGCTGGACACAAATGGGAACACAGCAAGGACACAGCGGGACACAGCGGGAAAGAGCGAGACACAGCGGGGGATACAGCCGGGGACAAGGCGGGGTACAGCGTCACACTGTGGGGACACAGCGGGGGACACAGCGGGGGACACAGGGGGAGACACAACGGGTGACACAGCAGGACACAGTGGGGTACACAAAGGGACACAGCGGGGGACACTGTAGCGGACACAGTGGGACTTATCGGGACACAGCGGGACACAGCGGGGAACACGGCGGGGGACACAGCGGGACACAGCGGGGAAATAGTGGGGGACACAGGGGGGACAGCGGGGACACACATGCAGACAGCGGGGACACAACGGGACATAGCGGTGGACATCGGGGACACAGCGGGACACAGCGGGACACAGCAAGACACAGCAGGGACACAGCAGGGACACAGGGGGTCACAGCGGGGTCACAGTGTGGGACACAGCGAGGACACAGTGGGACACAGAGGGATACACAGAGAGGACACAGCCTGACACATGGGGACACAGCGGGACAATGCGGGGGACACAGAGAGGACACAGCGGGACACAAATGGGGACACAGCAAGGACACATCGGGACACAGCGAGAAAGAGCGGGACACAGCGGTGACACAGCGGGACACAGTTTGGACACAGCGGGACACAGCATGACACAGCGGGCAACACAGCAGGACACTGCGGGGGACACAGCGGGACACAGCGGGACACAAAGGGACACAGCAGGGACACAGCGGGGGACACAGCGGGACACAAAGGGGGACACAGCGTTACACAGCGGGGACACAGCGGGACACAGCGGGGACACAGCAGGGGACACAGCAGGACACAGAGGGGAACAAAGGGGGCACACAGCGGGACACAGTGGGACACAGCGGGGTACACAGCGGGACACAGCGGGGACACAGCAGGGGCACAGTGGGTAACAGCGGGAAACAGCGGGGGACAAAGCGGGACACACCGGGATACAGCGGGACACAGCGGGGGACACAGCACGGGACACAGAGCCGCACACAGCGGGAGAGAGTGGAACACAGCAGGGACACAGCGGGGACACAGCGGGACATCGCGGGGACAAAGCGAGGACAGAGCGGGACACAGAGGTACACAGCGTGGAACACAGCGGGGGACAGTGGGGACAAAACGGGGAACAACGGGGACACAGCGGGACACAACTGGGACACAGCGAGGACACAGCGGGGACACAGCGAGTACACAGTGGGACACAGCCGGACACAGCAGGACACAGAGGGGAACACAGCGGGGGACACAGCGGGACAGAGCGGGACACAGCGGGGTACACAGTGGGACACATCGGGGATACAGCAGGGACACAGCGGGACACAGCGGGGACACAGCGGGTCAGAGAGGGGAACACAGCGGGATATAGCAGGGGACACAACGAGGACAAAGCGGGACACAGAGGGACACAGCAGGGGACACAGCAAGGCCACAGCGAGACACAGCAAGGACACAGCGGGACACAGCAGGGGATATAGCTGGGGACATAGCGCGACACAGTGGGGGACACAGCGGGGGACACAGCGGGGGACAAAACGGGTGACACAGCGGGACACAGTGGGGTACACAAAGGGACACAGAGGGGGACACAGCAGGGGACACAGCAGGACACAGGGGGACACAGCGGGACACAGACGGGACACAGCGGGGGACAGAGCGGGACACAGTCTGGGACAGAGCGTGACACAGCGTGGACACAGCGGGACACAGCGAGACACAGCAGTGACAAAGCGGCAACACAGCGGGACACATCGGGACACAACGGTTCACAGCAAGGGACAGAGGGGACACACCGGTGGACAACGGGGACACAGCAGGACAGCGCGGAGGTCACAGTGGGAAACAGCGGGGACACAGTGGGATACAAGTGGCGACACAGAGGGACACAGCGGGACCGAGCGGGGACACAGCGGGGACAAAGCGGGGGACACAGTGGGGGACACAGCGGTAAACAGCGGGGGACACAGCGGGACTCAGCTGGGGACACATCAAAGGACACAGCGGGTGACACAGCGGGGGAAACAGCGGGAATCAGCGGGGGACACAGCGAGGACACAGCGGGGTACACAGAGGGACATAGCGGTTACACAGCCAGGACACACCAGGGACACAGCGGAACACAGCGTGGACACAGCGGGGACACAGCGGGACACAGCGGGACCCAACGGGGACACAGCGGGGACACAGCAGGACCCAGCAGGAGACACAGAGGCGGACACAGCAGGAAACAGCGGGACACAGCGGGAGACAGCGGGACACAGCGGGTCACAGTGGGGACATAGAGGGACTCAGCAGTTACACAGCAAGGACACACCAGGGACACAGTGGGACACAGCGGACACACAGCGGGGACACAGCGGGACACAGAAAGGACAGAGCGGGACACAGCGTGGGATACAGCGGGGGACATAGCGGGACACAGTGGGGGACACAGCGGGGGACACAGCGGGGGACACAACGGGTGACACAGCGGGACACAGAGGGGTACACAAAGGGACACAGCGGGGGACACTGTAGCGGACACAGTGGGACTTATCGGGACACAGCGGGACACAGCGGGGGACACAGCGGGACACAGTGGGGAAATAGTAGGGGACACAGTGGGGGACGCAGCGGGATACAGAAA
>NW_012292009.1:0-2907 GCF_000151885.1 Dipodomys ordii | reverse complement strand
GCGGGAGACAGCGGGGCACACAGCGAGGACACATGGGGACACATAGGCGACACAGAGGGGACTCAGCGGGGGACACAGCGGGGGACAAATTGGGACACCACGGGACACAGTGTTACAAAGCGGGACACAGCGGGGACACTGCGGGACACAGCTGGACAAAGCGGGGGACACAGCGGGACAAAGCGGGCCACAGCGGGGACACAGCGGGACACAGCGGGACACAGCGGGGACACAGCGGGACTCAGCGGGACACAGCGGGGACACAGTGGGACACAGCGGGACAAAGTGGAGACACAGCAGGACACATCAGGACACAGCGGGGGACACAGCGGGACACATTGGGGGACCCAGTGAGGACACAACGGGACACAGCGGTGGACACAGCGAGGACACAGCAGGACCCACCGGGACCCAGCGGGGGACACAGCGAGGACACAGCAGGACACAGCGGGGGACACAGCGAGGACACAGCGGGGGACACAGCGGGACACAGCGGGGAACACAGCGAGGACACAGCGGGACCCAGCGGGACACAGCGTCGATACAGCGGGCACACAGCGTTACACAGCGTGGTACTCAGCTGTGGACACAACGGGACACAGTGGGGGCACAGCCAGACACAGCGGGAGACAGCGGGGACAAAGCGTGAGACACAGCGAGGGACAGAGCGGGAGACAGCGGGGAACACAGCGAGGACACAGCGGGACACAGCGGGACACAGCGTCGATACAGCGGGGACACAGCGTTACACAGCGTAGTACACATCTGTTTACACAACGGGACACAGTGGGGGCACAGCCGGACACAGTGGGACACAGCGGGGACAAAGCGTGAGACACAGCAGGGGACAGAGAGGGAGACAGCAGAGGACACAGCGAGGAAACAGCGGGACACAGCGGTGACACAGCGGGGACTTAGCGGGGGACACAGTGGGACACAGCGGGGGACACAGCGGGACACAGTGAGGAACACAGCAAGGACACATTGGGACCCAGCGGGACACAGCATAGATACAGCGGGCACACAGCGTTACACAGCGTGGTACACAGCTGTGGACACAACGAAATACAGTGGGGGCACAGTGGGACACAGCGGGACACAGTGGGACACAGCGGGGACAAAGCGTGAGACACAGCGGGGGACAGAGCGGGAGACAGCGGGGGACACAGCGAGGACACAGCGGGGGACACAGCGGGAGACAAAGAGGGACACCACGGAACACAGCGGGACACAGCGGGAAACAGCAGTGACCCTGCGGGGACACAGTGGGACACAGCTGGGGACACAGCGGGACACAGAGGGGGACAGAGCGGGAAACAGAGGGGGACAGAGCGTGGGACACAGCGAGACACAGCAGGGACAAAGCTGGACACAGCGGGGTACACAGAGGGACACAGCGGGGACGCAGCGGGGAAACAGCGTGACACAGCAGCACACAGCGGGACACAGCGGGGGACACAGCAGTACACAGCAGGACAAAGCGGGACACAGCGGGGACACAGCAAAGACACAGCAGGGGACATAGCGGGACAGAGTGGGGTACACAGCTGGGGACAGCGAGGACACAGCGGGACACAGCGGGACACAGCCGGGACACTGCGGGAACATAGCAGGACACAGCGGGGTACACAGCGGGACACAGCGGGACGCAGCTGGGGACACAGCGGGGACACAGCGGGACACAGCGGAACACAGCGGGAGACAAAGCGGGAGACAGCGGGGCACACAGCGAGGACAAAGAGGGACACAGAGGCGACACAGAGGGGACTCAGCGGGGGACACAGCGTGGGACAAAGTGGGACACCACGGGACACAGTGTTACACAGCGGGACACAGCGGGGACACAGCGGGACACAGCAGGACAAAGCGGGGGACACAGCGGGACACAGCGGGCCACAGCGGGGGACACAGCGGGGGACAGCGGAGACAGAGAGTGGCCACAGCGAGACACACCGGTGACACAGCTGGACACAGCGGGGTACACAGCAGGACACAGCGGGCACACATTGGGGACACAGCGGGACACAGTGGGACACAGCGGGGACACAGCGGGACAAAGCGGGAGACACAGCGGGACACAGCAGGCACACAGCGGGGACACAGTGGGACACAGCGGGACACAGCGGGGGACAAAGCGGGACACAGTGGGGGACCCAGTGAGGACAGAGCAGGACACAGCAGGGGACACAGCGAGGACACAGCGGGGGACACAGCGGGGGACACAGCGGGACACAGCGGGGAACACAGCGAGGACACAGCGGGACACAGCGGGACACAGCGTCGATACAGCGGGGACACAGCGTTACACAGTGTGGTACACAGCTGTGGACTCAACGGGACACAGTGTGGGCACAGCCGGACACAGCGGGACACAGTGGGACACAGGGGGGAAAAAGCGTGAGACACAGCAGGGGACAGAGAGGGTGACAGCAGGGGACACAGCGAGGAAACAGCGGGACACAGCGGTGACACAGCGGGGACTCAGGGGGTGACACAGCGGGACACAGCGGGGGACACAGCGGGACACAGCGCGGGACAAGGCGGGACATAGTGTGGGACAGAGCGTGGGACACAGCGAGACACAGCGGAGACAAAACTGGACACAGCGGGGTACACAGAGGGACACAGCAGGGACACAGCGGGAAAACAGCGTGACACAAAAGGACACAGCGGGACACAGCGGGGGACACAGCGAGGACACAGCGGCACACAGTGGGGGACACAGCAAGGATAGAGCGGGAAACAGCGGGGGACACAGCAGCACATAGCGGGGGACAGAGCGGGACAGAGCGGGACACAGCGGGGGGACACAGGATGTACACAGCGGTACACAGCGGGGGACAGATCGAGGACACATTGGGACACAGGAGGGACACAGCGGGACTCAGCGGGGGACAGAGCAGTACA
>NW_012292008.1:0-5320 GCF_000151885.1 Dipodomys ordii | reverse complement strand
CAGTAGTACTCACGGGAACAGGGGTGACCCTGCGGGGAGACAGCGGGACACAGCGGGGGACACAGCGGGACACAGCGCGGGACACAGCGGAACACAGTGGGGTACAGAGCGTGGGACACAGCGAGACACAGCGGAGACAAAGCTGGACAAAGCGGAGTACACAGTGGGACACAGCGGGGACACAGCGGGGACACAGCGGGACACAGCGGGTCACAGCAGGGACACAGCGGGACACAGCGGGACACAGCGGGGGACATAGCGGGACACAGCAGGTGACACAGCGAGGACACAGCGGGACACAGGGGGAAAACAGCGGGACACAACGGGGACACAGCAGTGGACACAGCGGGACACAGCGGGGGACACAGCGGGACACAGCGGGGGACACAACGGGTGACACAGCGGGACACAGCGGGACACAGCGGGGGACACAGGTGGGACACAGCGGGACACAGTGGGGACAGAGCGGGACAGAGCGTGACACAGCGAGGACACATTGGGACACAGCGGGGACACAGCGGAACTCAGCGGGGGACACAGCAGTACACAGCGGGACACAGTGAGACACACCGGGGACACATTGGGACACAGCGGGGGACACAGGTGGGACACAGCGGGACACAGCTGGGACACAACGGGACTCAGCGGGGGACACAGCAGTACACAGCGGGACACAGCGGGACTCAGCGGGAACACAACGGGGACACAGCGGGGGACACAGCGAGGACCCAGCGGAACAAAGCGTGGGACACAGCGAGGACACAGCGGGACACAGCGGGACACAACGGGGACACAGCAGTAGACACAGCGGGACCCAGTGGGGGACACAGCGGGACACAGCGAGTACTCATTGGGACACAGCGGGGAAACAGCGGGACTCAGCGGGGGACACAGCGGGTGACAAAGCCGGGCACCACGGGACACAGTGTGACACAGCGGGGACACAGCGGGGACAGAGCGGGACACAGCGGGGGACACAGTGGGACACAGCGGGGGTCACATCGGGGGAGACAGCGGGACACAGCGGGAAACAGCGGGGGACACAGGGGGGACACAGCGGGACACAACGGGGACACAGCGAGGACACAACGGGACCCAGCGGGACACAGCGTCGATGCAGCGCAGACATAGCGGGACACAGCGGGGTACACAGCTGGGGTCACAAAGGGACACAGCGGAACACAGCGTGGCACACAGGGAGGACATAGCGGGAAACCGCGGGACACAGCGGGTACACAGGGAGGACACAGCAGGACACAGCGGGGACTCACCGTGGGACACAGCGGGGGACAAAGCGGGACACCAAGGGACACAATATGACACAGCGGGACACAGCGTCGATACAGCGCGGACAAAGCGGGACTCAGCGGGTTACCCAGCTGGGGACACAAAGGGACACTTCGGGGGACACAGCGAGGAAACAGCGGAACACAGCTTGGGACACAGCGAGGACACATCGGGACACAGCGGGACACACCGGGACACAGCAGGGACACAGCAGTATACACAGCGGGAAACAGCGGGGGACACAGCGGGACACAGCGGGGGACACAGCGAGGACACAGCGGGACCCAGTGGGACACAGTTTCGATACAGCGGGGACACAGCAGGACACAGCGGGGTACACAGCTGGGGGCACAACGGGACACAGCAGGGGACACAACGAGGACACAGCGGAAAACAGCATGGGACACAGCGAGGACACAGCGGGAAACAGCGGGGACACAGCGGGGACTCACGGGGGGACACAGCGGGGATCAAAGCAGGACACCACGGGACACAGTGTGACACAGCGGGACACAGCGGGGACACTGAGGGGACACAGCAGGACAAAGCGGGGGACAGAGCGGGACACAGTGGGAACCAGCGGGGGACAGCGGATACATGGAGGCACCACAGCGGGACACAGCGGTGACACAGCTGGATACAGCAGGGTACACAGCGGGACACAGCGGGCACACAGCGGGGACAGAGTGGGACACAGTGGGACACAGCGGGGACACAGCGGGACACAGCGGGGCAAAGCGGGGGACACAGAAGGGACACAGCATGGACACAGCGGGGGACACAGCGGGACACAACGGGACACAGCAGGACATAGCACTTCACAGGGGGGACACAGTGAGGGATACAGCGGGACACAGCGGGGAACACAGCGAGGACACAGCGGGACCCAGCAGGACAAAGCATCGATACAGCGGGCACACAGCGTTACACAGTGTGCTACACAGCTGTGGACACAATGGGACACAGTGGGGGACACAGCGAGGACACAGCTGGACTCAGCGGAACACAGCGGGAGACAAAGCGGGACACAGTGGGGGACACAGCGAGGACAGAGAGGGACACAGCGGCGATACAGAGGGGACGCAGCTGGGGACACAGCGTGGGACAAAGTGGGAAACCATGGGACACAGTGTTACACAGCGGGACACAGCGGGGACACTGCGGGACACAGCAAGATAAAGCGGGGGACACAGCGGGACACAGCGGGCCACAGCGGGGGACAGCGGGGGACACAGCGGGACACAGTGGGCTACCCAGTGAGGACACAGCGGGACACAACAGGGGACACAGCGAGGACACAGCGGGTGAAACAGCGGGGGACACAGCGGGACACAGTGGGGAACACAGCGAGGACACAGCGGGACACAACGGGACACATCGTCCATACAGCGGGGAGGCAGCGTTACACAGCGTGGTACACACTGTGGACACAACGGGACACAGTGGGGGCACAGCGGGACACAGAGGGACACAGTGGGACACAGCGGGGACACAGCGTGAGACACAGCGAGGGACAGAGAGGGAAAGAGCAGGGGACACAGCTAGGAAACAGCGGGACACAGCGGTGACACAGCGGGGACTCAGCGGGGGACACAGTGGGACACAGCGGGGGACACAGCGGGACACAGCGGGGAACACAGCGAGGACACAGTGGGACACAGCGGGACACAGCATTGATACAGCGAGCACACAGCGTTACACAGCGTGGTACACAGCTGTGGACACAACGAAATACAGTGGGGGCACAGCGGGACACAGCGGGACTCAGTGGGACACAGCGGGGACAAAGCGTGAGACACAGCGGGGGACAGAGCGGTAGACAGCGGGGGACACAGCGAGGACACAGCGGGACACAGCGGGGACTCAGCGGGGGACACAGCGGGCGACAAAGAGGGACACCACGGAACACAGCAGGATACAGCGGGAAACAGCAGTGACCCTGCGGGGACACAGTGGGACACAGCTGGGGACACAGCGGGACACAGAAGGGGACACAGCGAAGACACAGCGGGGGACACAGCGGGGGACACAGCGGGACACAGCGGGGAACACAGCGAGGAAACAGCGGGACACAGCGGTGACACAGCGGGGACTCAGGGGGTGACACAGCGGGACACAGCCGGGGACACAGCAGGACACAGCGCGGGACAAGGCGGGACACAGTGTGGGACAGAGCGTGGGACACAGCGAGACACAGCGGAGACAAAACTGGACACAGCGGGGTACACAGAGGGACACAGCAGGGACACAGCGGGAAAACAGCGTGACACAAAAGGACACAGCGGGACACAGCGGGGGACTCAGCGAGGACACAGCGGCACACAGTGGGGGACACAGCAAGGATAGAGCGGGAAACAGCGGGGGACACAGCAGGACATAGCGGGGGACAGAGCAGGACACAGCGGGACACAGCGGGGGACACAGGATGGACACAGCGGTACACAGCGGGGGACAGATCGAGGACACATTGGGACACAGCGGGGACACAGCGGGACTCAGCGCGGGACACAGCAGTACACAGCGGGACACAGCGGGACACAGCAGGGACACAGCGGGGGACACAGCGGGACACAGCAGGGGACACAGAGGGGGACACAGCGGGGAAAAAAGCGAGGCCACAGCAGAACACAGCGTGGGACACAGCGAGGACACAGCGGGACACAGCGGGACACAGCGTCGATACAGCGGGGACACAGTGGGACACAGCGAGGTACACAGCTGGGGACACAACGGGACACAGTGGGGGCACAGCCGGACACAGTGGGACACAGCGGTACACAGCGGGGCACTGCGGACACAGTGGGACACAGCGGGGTACACAGCAGGACACAACGGGACACAGCTTTGGACACAGCGGGGACAAAGCGGCAGACAGCAGGGGACACAGCGAGGACACAGCGGGACACAGCGGGGGACACAGTGGGAGACAGCGGAGACAGAGAGGGGCCAAAGCGAGACACAGCGGTGATACAGCTGGACACAACGGAGTACACAGCGGGACACAGCGGGCACACAGCGGGGACACAGCGGGACAGAGCGGGACACAGCAGGGAACACAGGAAGGAAACAGCGGGACCCAGTGGGACACAGCGTCGATACAGCGGGACACAGCGGGGTACACAGTTGGGGACACAACGGGACACAGCGGGGGATACAGCGAGGACACAGTGTGACCCAGCAGGACACAGCGGGGACACAGTGGGACCCAGCGGGGAAACCAGCGAGGACACAGTGGAACACAGCGGGGGACACAGCGAGAACACAGCGGGACCCAGCGGGACACAGCGTCGATACAGCGGGCACACAGCGTTACACAGCGTGGTACACAGCTGTAGACACAGCGGGACACAGGGAGGACACAGCGGGACCCAGCAGGACACAGCTAGGGACACAGCGGGGACAAAGGGGAAGACAGCCGGGGACACAGCGAGGACACAGCGGGACACAGCGGCGACACAGAGGGGACTCAGCGGGACAAAGCGGGGGACACAGCGGGACACAGCGGGACACAGCGGGGGACACAGCGGGGGACAGCGGAGACAGAGAGGGGCCAAAGCGAGACACAACGGTGACACAGCTGGACACAACAGAGTACACAACGGGACACAGCGGGCACACAGCGGGGACACAGCGGGACATAGCGGGACAAAGCGGAACACAGCGGGTGTCACAGCGGGACACAGCAGGGGACCCAGCGAGGACACAGCGGGACCCAGCGGGAGACACAGCTGGGGACACAGCGGGACACGGCGGGGAACACATCGAGGACACAGCAGGACCCAGCAGGAGACAGCGTCGATACAGCAGGGACACAGCGGGACACAGCGGGACACAGCGGGACGCAGCTGGGGACACAGCGGGGACACAGTGGGACACAGCGGAACACAGCGAGGTACAAAGCGGGAGACAGCGGGGGACACAGCGAGGACACAGGGGGACACAGCGGCGACACAGAGGGGACTCAGCGGGGGACACAGCGTGGGACAAAGTGGGACACCACGGGACACAGTGTTACACAGCGGGACACAGCGGG